>NC_091206.1:34095648-34149388 GCF_040958095.1 Procambarus clarkii | reverse complement strand
GTTGTGGTGGAGGAAGAGGTGTGTAGTTTTGTGGAGGAGGAAGAGGAGGGGAGTGTTGTGGAGGAGGAGGAGGGTAGTGCTGCAGAGGAGGAAGAGGAGGGTATTGTTGTGGAGGAGGAGGAGGAGGGTAGTGTTGTGGAGAAGAAGGAAGAGGAGGAGGGTAGTGTTGTGGAGGAGGAGAAGGAGGGAAGTGTTGTGGAGGAGGAAAAGAAGGGTAGATTTATGGAGGAGGAAGAGGAGGGTAGTGCTGTGGAGGAGGAAGAGGAGAGTAGTGTTGTTGAGGAGGAAGAGGAGGGTAGTAATGTAGAAAAGGAAAAGGAGAGTGGTGTTGTAGAGGAGGAAGAGGAGGGGTTGTGTTGTGGAGGAAGAGGAGGAGGGTAGTGTTGTGGAGGAGGAGGAAGGCAAGTGTTGTGGAGGAGGAAGAGGAGGGTAGTGTTGTGGAGCAGGAGGAGGAGGGTAGTGCTGTGGAGGAGGAAGAGGAGGGTAGTGTTGTGGAGGAGGAAGAGGTGGGTAGTTTTGTGGAGGAGGAAGACAAGGGGTAGTGTTGTGGAGGAGGAAGAGGAGGGAAGTGTTGTGGAGGAGGAAGAGGAGGGTAGTTTTGTGGAGGAGGAAGAGGAGGGGTAGTGTTGTGGAGGAGGAAGAGGAGGGGTAGTGTTGTGGAGGAGGAAGAGGAGGGTTGTCCTCTGGAGGAGGAAGAGGAGGGTAGTGTTGTGGAGGAAAAAGCGGTGGGTAGTGTCGTGGAGGAAGAGGACGAGGGAAGTGTTGTGGAGCATGGAGAGGAAGGCCGTGTTGTGGAGGAGGAAGAGGAGGATAGTGTTGTGGAGGAGGAGGAGGGTAGTGCTGTGGAGGAGGAAGAGGAGGGTATAGTTGTGGAGGAGAAAGAGGATGGTAGTGTTGTGGAGGAGGAAGATGAGGGTAGAGCTGTAGAGGAAGAAGAGGAGGGTAGTATTGTGGAGGAGGAAGAGGAGCGTAGTGTTGTGGAGGAGGAAGAGGAGCGTAGTGTTGTGGAGGAGGAAGAGGAAGGCCGTGTTGTGGAGGAGGAAGAGGAGGGTAGTGTTGTGAAGGAGGAAGAGGTGGGTAGTGTTGTGGAGGAGGAACAGGAGGGTAGTGTTGTGGAGGAGGAAGAGGAGGGTAGTGCTCTGGAGGAGGAAGAGGAGGGTAGTGTTGTGGAGGAAGAAGAGGTGGGTAGTGTTGTGGAGGAAGAGGAGGAGGGAAGTGTTGTGGAGCAGGAAGAGGAAGGCCGTGTTGTAGAGGAGGAAGAGGAGGGTAGTGTTGTGGAGGAGGAGGAGGGTAGTGCTGTGGAGGAGGAAGAGGAGGGTATTGTTGTGGAGGAGGATGAGGATGGTAGTGTTGTGGAGGAGGAAGATGAGGGTAGAGCTGTAGAGGAGGAAGAGGAGGGTAGTGTTGTGGAGGAGGAAGAGGAGGTTTAGTGTTGTGGAGGAGGAAGAGGAGCGTAGTGTTGTGGAGGAGGAAGAGGAAGGCCGTGTTGTGGAGGAGGAAGAGGAGGGTAGTGTTGTTAAGGAGGAGGAGGAGGGTTGTGTTGTGGAGGAGGAAGAGGACGGTCGTGTTGTGGAGGAGGGAGAGGAGGGTAGTGTTGTGGAGGAGGAAGAGGAGGTTAGTGTTGTGGAGGAGGAAGAGGATGGGTAGTGTTGTGGAGGAGGAAGAGGAGGGTCGTGTTGTGGAGGAGGAAAAGGGAAGTGTTGTGGTGGAGAAGGAGGGTAGTGTTGTCGAGGAGGAAGAGGAGAGTAGTGTTGTGGAGGAGGAGGAGGAAGGCTAGTGTTGTGGAGGAAGAGGAGGAGGGAAGAGTTGTTGAGGTGGAAGAGGTGGTTAGTGTTGTGAAGGAGGAAGAGGAGGGTAGTGATGTGGAGGAGGAATAGGAGGGTAGTGTTGTGGAGGAGGAATAGGAGGGTAGTGTTGTGGAGGAGGAAGAGGAGGGTAGTGTTGTGAAGGAGGAAGAGGAGGGTTGTGTTGTGGAGGAGGAAGAGGAGGGTAGTGCTTTGGAGGAGGAAGAGGAGGGTAGTGTTGTGGAGGAGAAATAGGAGGGTAGTGTTGTGGAGGAAGAAGAGGTGAGTAGTGTTGTGAAGGAAGAGGGGGAGGGTAGTGCTGTGGAGGAGGAATTGGAGGGTAGTGTCGTGGAGAAGGAAGAGGAAAGTAGTGCTCTGAAGAAGGAAGAGGAGGGTAGTGTTGTGGAGGAAGAAGAGGTGAGTAGTGTTGTGGAGGAAGAAGAGGTGAGTAGTGTTGGGAAGGAAGAGGAGGAGGGAAGTGTGGTGGAGCAGGAAGAGGAATGCTGTGTTGTGGAGGAGGAACTGGAGGGTAGTGTTGTGGAGGAGGAAGAGGAAAGTAGTGCTCTGAAGAAGGAAGAGGAGGGTAGTGTTGTGGAGGAAGAAGAGGTGAGTAGTGTTGTGAAGGAAGAGGGGGAGGGTAGTGCTGTGGAGGAGGAAGAAGAGGTTTAGTGTTGCGGAGGTGGAAGAGGCGGGTAGTGTTGTGGAGGAGGAAGAGGAGGGTCGTGTTGTGCAGGAGGAAGAGGAGGGTAGTGTTGTGGAGGAAGAGTAGGAGGGAAGTGTTGTTGAGGTGGAAGAGTAGGGTAGTTTTGTGGAGGAGGAAGAGGAGGGAAGTGTTGTGGAGGAGGAGGAGGAGGAGGGTAGTGTTGTGGAGGAGTAGAAGGAGGGAAGTGTTGTTGAGGTGGAAGAGGAAGGTAGTGTTGTGGAAGAGGAGGAGGGAAGTGTTGTGGAGGAGGAAGAAGAGGGTAATTTTGTGGAGGAGGAGGAAGAGGAGGAAGGTAGTGTTATGGAGGAGGGTAGTGTGGTGGAGGAGGAAGAAGAGGGTAGTGTTGTGGAGGAGGAAAAGGAGGGAAGTGTTGTGGAGGAGGAGGAGGGTAGTGTTGTGGAGGAGGAAGAGGAGGGTATTGTTGTGGCGGAGGAAGAGGACGGTTGTGTTGTGAAGGAGAAAGAGGAGGGGAGTAATGTAGAGGAGGAAGAGGAGGGTAGTGTTGTGGAGGAGGAAGAGGAGGGTATTGTTGTAGAGGATGAAGAGGAGAGTAGTGTTGTAAAGGAGGAAGAGGAGGGTAGTGTTGTAGAGCAGGAAGAGTTGGGTAGTGTTGTTGAGGAGGAAGAGCAGGGTAGAGTTGTGGAGGAAGAGGAGGGTAGTTTTGTGGAGGAGGAAGAGGAGGGTAGTGTTGTGGAGGAGGAAGAGGAGGGTAGTGCTGTGGAGGAGGAAGAGGAGGGTAGTGTTGTGGAGGAGGAAGAGGAGGGTAGTGTTGTGGAGGAGGAAGAGGAGGGTAGTGTTGTGGAGGAGAAAGAGGAGGGTAGTGTTGAGGAGGAGGAAGAGGAGGGTAGTGTTGTAAAGGAGGAAGAGGAGGGTAGTTTTGTGGAGGAGGAAGAGAAAGGTAGTGCATTTGAGGAGAAAGAGGAGGGTAGAGTTTTGGAGGAGGAAGAGGAGGGTAGTGTTGTAGGGGAGGGTAGTGTTGTGGAGGAGGAAGAGGAGGGTAGTGCTGTGGAAGAGGAAGAGGAGGGTAGTGCTGTGGAGAAGGAAGAGGAGGGTAGTGCTGTGGAGGAGGTAGAGGAGGGTAGTGTTGTGGAGGAAGAAGAGTAGAGTAGTGTTGTAGAGGAGGAAGAGGAGAGTAGTGTTCTAGAGAAGGAAGAGGAGAGTAGTGTTCTAGAGAAGGAAGAGGAGAGTAGTGTTCTAGAGAAGGAAGAGGAGAGTAGTGTTGTAAAGGAGGAAGCGGAGGGTAGTGTTGTAGAAGAGGAAGAGTAGGGTAGTGTTGTGGAGGAGGAAGAGTAGGGTAGTGTTGTGGAGGAAGAGGAGGAGGATAGTGTTGTGGAGGATGAGGAGGAAGGCTAGTGTTGTGGAGGAGGAAGATGAGGGTAGTGTTGTGAAGGAGGAAGAGGAGGGTAGTGCTCTGGAGGAGGAAGAGGAGGGTAGTGTTGTGGATGAGGAACAGGAGGGTAGTGTTGTGGAGGAGGAACAGGAGGGTAGATTTATGGAGGAGGAAGAGGAGGGTAGTGCTGTGGAGGAGGAAGAGGAGAGTAGTGTTGTAGAGGTGGAAGAGGAGGGTAGTAATGTAGAGGAGGAAAAGAAGAGTAGTGTTGTGGAGAAGGAGGAGGAAGGCTAGTGTTGTGTAGGAAGCGGAGGAGGGAAGTGTTGTTGAGGAGGAAGAGGAGGGTAGTGTTCTGGAGAAGGAGGAGGAGGGAAGTGTTGTGGAGGAGAAGGAGGACGGTATTGTTGTGGAGGAGGAGGAGGAGGGTAGTGTTGTGGGGGAGGAAGAATAGTGTAGTGTTGTGGAGGAGGAGGAGGAGGAGGAGGAGGAGGAGGAGGAGGAGGAGGGTAGTGTTGTGGAAGAGGAAGAGGAGGGTAGTGTTGTGGAGGAGAAGGGTAGTGTCGTGGAGGAGGAGGAGGAGGGAAGTGTTGTAGAGGAAGAGGAGGAGGGAAGTGTTGTGGAGGAGGTAGAGGAGGGTAGTGTTGTGGAGGTGGAAGAGGAGGGTAGTGTTATAGAGGAGGAAGAGGAGGGTAATGTTGTGGTGGAGGAAGAGGTGGGTAGTTTTGTGGAGGAGGAAGAAGAGGGGAGTGTTGTGGAGGAGGAGTAGGGTAGTGCTGTGGAGGAGAAAGAGGAGGGTATTGTTGTGGAGGAGGAGGAGGAGGGTAGTGCTGTGGAGGAGGAAGAGGAGGGTAGTGTTGTGGAGGAGGAAGAGGTGGGTAGTTTTGTGGAGGAGGAAGACAAGGAGTAGTGTTGTGGAGGAGGAAGAGGAGGGTAGTGTTGTGGAGGAGGAAGAGGAGGGGAGTTTTGTGGAGGCGGAAGAGGAGGGGTAGTGTTGTGGAGGAGGAAGAGGAGGGGTAGTGTTGTGGAGGAGGAAGAGGAGGGTTAACCTCTGGAGGAGGAAGAGGAGGGTAGTGTTGTGGAGGAAGAAGCGGTGGGTAGTGTCGTGGAGGAAGAGGACGAGGGAAGCGTTGTGGAGCAGGAAGAGGAAGGCCGTGTTGTGGAGGAGGAAGAGGAGGGTAGTGTTGTGGAGGAGGAGGAGGGTAGAGCTGTGGAAGAGGAAGAGGAGGGTATTGTTGTGGAGGAGGAAGAGGATGGTAGTGTTGTGGAGGAGGAAGATGAGGGTAGAGCTGGAGAGGAGGAAGAGGAGGGTAGTGTTGTGGAGGAGGAAGAGGAGGTTTAGTGTTGTGGAGGAGGAAGAGGAGCGTAGTGTTGTGGAGGAGGAAGAGGAAGGCCGTGTTGTGGAGGAGGAAGAGGAGGGTAGTGTTGTGAAGGAGGAAGAGGAGGTTAGTGTTGTGGAGGAGGAACAGGAGGGTAGTGTTGTGGTGGAGGAAGAGGAGGGTAGTGCTCTGGAGGAGGAAGAGGAGGGTAGTGTTGTGGAGGAAGAAGAGGTGGGTAGTGTTGTGGAGGAAGAGGAGGAGGGAAGTGTTGTGGAGCAGGAAGAGGAAGGCCGTGTTGTAGAGGAGGAAGAGGAGGGTAGTGTTGTGGAGGAGGAGGAGGGTAGTGCTGTGGAGGAGGAAGAGGACGGTAGTGTTGTGGAGGAGGAAGAGGATGGTAGTGTTTTGGAGGAGGAAGATGAGGGTAGTGCTGTAGAGGAGGAAGAGGAGGGTAGTGTTGTGGAGGGGGAAGAGGAGGTTTAGTGTTGTGGAGGAGGAAGAGGAGCGTAGTGTTGTGGAGGAGGAAGAGGAAGGCCGTGTTGTGGAGGAGGAAGAGGAGGGTAGTGTTGTTAAGGAGGAGGAGGAGGGTTGTGTTGTGGAGGAGGAAGAGGATGGTCGTGTTATGGAGGAGGAAGAGGAAGGTAGTGTTGTGGAGGAGGAAGAGGATGGGTAGTGTTGTGGAGGAGGAAGAGGAGGGTAGTGTTGTGGAGGAGGAAGAGGAGGGTAGTGTTGTGGAGGAGGAAGAGGATGGGTAGTGTTGTCGTGGAGGAAGAGGAGAGTAGTGTTGTGGAGGAGGAGGAGGAAGGCTAGTGTTGTGGAGGAAGAGGAGGAGGGAAGTGTTGTTGAGGTGGAAGAGGAGGGTAGTATTGTGGAGAAGGAGGAGGAGGGAAGTGTTGTGGAGGAGGAAGAGGAGGGTATTGTTGTGGCGGAGGAAGAGGACAGTTGTGTTGTGAAGGAGAAAGAGGAGGGGATTAATGTAGAGGAGGAAGAGGAGGGTAGTGTTGTGGAGGAGGAAGAGGAGGGTATTGTTGTAGAGGAGGAAGAGGAGAGTAGTGTTGTAAAGGAGGAAGAGGAGGGTAGTGTTGTAGAGGAGGAAGAGTTGGGTAGTGTTGTTGAGGAGGAAGAGCAGGGTAGTGTTGTGGAGGAAGAGGAGCAGGGTAGTTTTGTGGAGGAGGAAGAGGAAGGTAGTGTTGTGGAGGAGGAAGAGGAGGGTAGTGCTGTGGAGGAGGAAGAGGAGGGTAGTGTTGTGGAGGAGGAAGAGGAGGGTAGTGCTTTGGAGGAGGAAGAGGAGGGTAGTGCTGTGGAGGAGGAAGAGGAGGTTAGTGTTGTGGAGAAGGAAGAATAGGGTTGTGTTGTGGAGGAGGAAGAGTAGGGTAGTGTTGTAGAGAAGGAAGAGGAGAGTAGTGTTGTAGAGGAGGAAGAGGAGGGGAGTAATGTATTGGAGGAAGAGGAGAGTAGTGTTGTAGAGGAGGAAGAGGAGAGTAGTGTAGTAAAGGAGGATACGGAGGGTAGTGTTGTAGATGAGGAGTAGTAGGTTAGTGTTGTGGAGGAGGAAGAGTAGGGTAGTGTTGTGAAGGAAGAGGAGGAGGGTAGTGTTGTGGAGGAGGAGGTGGAAGGCTAGTGTTGTGGAGAAGGAAGAGGAGGGTAGTGTTGTGGAGGAGGAAGAGGAGGGTAGTGCTGTGAAGGAGGAAGAGGAGGGTAGTGTTGTGGAGGAGGAACTGGAGGGTAGTGTTGTTGAGGAAGAAGAGGTGAGTAGTGTTGGGAAGGAAGAGGAGGAGGGAAGTGTTGTGGATCAGGAAGAGGAATGCCGTGTTGTGGAGTAGGAAGAGGAGGGTAGTGTTCTGGAGGAGGAGGAGGAGGGTAGTGCAGTGGAGGAGCTAGAGGAGGGTAGTGTTGGGAAGGAGGAAGAGGAGGCTAGTGTTTTGGAGGAGGAAGAGGAGGGTAGTGTTGTGGAGGAGGATAAGGAGGGTAGTGCTGTGGAGGAGGAATAAGAGGTTTAGTGTTGCGGAGGAGGAAGAGGCGGGTAGTGTTGTGGACGAGGAGGAGGAGGGTAGTGTTGTGGAGGAGGAAGAGGAGGGTCGTGTTGTGCAGGAGGAAGAGGAGGGTAGTGTTGTGGAGGAGGACGAGGAAGGTAATGTTGGGGAAGAGGAAGAGGAGAGTAGTATTGTGGAGTAGGAGGAGGAAGGCTAGTGTTGTGCAGGAAGAGGAGGGTAGTGTTGTGGGGGAGGAAGAAGAGGGTAGTGTTGTGGAGGAAGAGGAGGAGGGAAGTGTTGTTGAGATGGAAGAGGAAGGTAGTGATGTGGAGGAAAAGGAGGACGGTAGTGTTGTGGAGAAGGAGGAGGAGGGTAGAGTTGTGGAGGAGGAAGAGGAGGGTAGTGTTGTGGAGGAAGAGGAGGAGGGAAGTGTTGTTGAGGTGGAAGAGGAGGGTAGTGTTGTGGAAAAGGAGGAGGAGGGTAGTGTTGTGGAAAAGGAGGAGGAGGGTAGTGTTGTGGACGAGGAGGAAGAGGGTAGTGTTGTGGAGGAGGAGGAGGAGGGTCGTGTTGTGGAGGAGGAAGAGGAGGGTAGTGTCGTGGAGGAAGAGGAGGAGGGAAGTGATGTTGAGGTGGAAGAGGAGGGTAGTGTTGTGGAAAAGGAGGAGGAGGGTAGTGTTGTGGACGAGGAGGAAGAGGGTAGTGTTGTGGAGGAGGAGGAGGAGGGTAGAGTTGTGGAGGAGGAAGAGGAGGGTAGTGTTGTGGAGGAAGAAGAGGAGGGAAGTGTTGTTGAGGTGGAAGAGGAGGGTAGTGTTGTGGAAAAGGAGGAGGAGGGTAGTGTTGTGGAAAAGGAGGAGGAGGGTAGTGTTGTGGACGAGGAGGAAGAGGGTAGTGTTGTGGAGGAGGAGGCGGAGGGTAGTGTTGTGGAGCAAGAGGAGGAGGAAAGTGTTGTTGAGGTGGAAGAGTAGGGTAGTTTTGTGGAGGAGGAAGAGGAGGGAAGTGTTGTGGAGGAGGAGGAAGAGGAGGAGGGTAGTGTTATGGAGGAGGAGGGTAGTGTTGTGGAGGAGGAAGAGGAGGGTTGTGTTGAAGAGGAGGAAGAGGAGGGAAGTGTTTTGGAGGAGGAGGAAGAGGAGGAGGGTAGTGTTATGGAGGAGGAGGAGGAGGGTAGTGTTGTGGAGGAGGAAGAGGAGGGTAGTGCTGTGAAGGAGGAAGAGGAGGGTAGTGATGTGGAGGAGGAGGAGGAGGGTAGTGTTGTGGAGGAGTAGAAGGAGGGAAGTGTTGTTGAGGTGGAAGAGGAAGGTAGTGTTGTGGAAGAGGAGGAGGGAAGTGTTGTGGAGGAGGAAGAAGAGGGTTGTTTTGTGGAGGAGGAGGAAGAGGAGGAAGGTAGTGTTATGGAGGAGGAGGAGGAGGGTAGTGTTGTGGAGGTGGAAGAAGTGGGTAGTGTTGTGGAGGAGGAAAAGGAGGGAAGTGTTGTGGAGGAGGAGGAGTGTAGTGTTGTGGAGGAGGAAGAGGAGGGTATTGTTGTGGCGGAGGAAGAGGACGGTTGTGTTGTGAAGGAGAAAGAGGAGGGGAGTAATGTAGAGGAGGAAGAGGAGGGTAGTGTTGTGGAGGAGGAAGAGTAGGGTAGTGTTGTGGAGGAAGAGGAGGAGGGTAGTTTTGTGGAGGAGGAAGAGGAGGGTAGTGTTGTGGAGGAGGAAGAGGAGGGTAGTGCTGTGGAGGAGGAAGAGGAGGGTAGTGTTGTGGAGGAGGAAGAGGAGGGTAGTTTTGCGGAGGAGGAAGAGGAGGGTAGTTTTGTGGAGGAGGAAGAGGAGGGTAGTGCTGTGGAGGAGGTAGAGGAGGGTAGTGTTGTGGAGGAGGAAGAGGAGGGTAGTGTTGTGGAGGAGGAAGAGGAGGGTAGTGTTGTAAAGGAGGAAGAGGAGGGTAGTTTTGTGGAGGAAGAAGAGAAGGGTAGTGCAGTTGAGGAGAAAGAGGAGGGTAGAGTTTTGGAGGAGGAAGAGGAGGGTAGTCTTGTAGGGGAGGGTAGTGTTGTGGAGGAGGAAGAGGAGGGTAGTGCTGTGGAGGAGGAAGAGGAGGGTAGTGCTGTGGAGAAGGAAGAGGAGGGTAGTGCTGTGGAGGAGAAGAGGAGAGTAGTGCTGTGGACGAGGAAGAGGAGAGTAATATTGTAGAGGAGGAAGAGGAGGGTAGTGTTGTGGAGGAGGAAGAGGAGGGTAGTGTTGTGGAGGAGGACGAGGAGGGTAGTGTTGTGGAGGAAGAAGAGTAGAGTAGTGTAGTAGAGGAGGAAGAGGAGGGTAATAATGTAGAGGAGGAAGAGGAGAGTAGTGTTCTAGAGAAGGAAGAGGAGAGTAGTGTTGTAAAGGAGGAAGCGGAGGGTAGTGTTGTAGAAGAGGAAGAGTAGGGTAGTGTTGTGGAGGAGGACGAGTAGGGTAGTGTTGTGGAGGAAGAGGAGGAGGATAGTGTTGTGGAGGATGATTAGGAAGGCTAGTGTTGTGGAGGAGGAAGGGGAGGGTAGTGTTGTGGAGGAGGAAGAGGAGGGGTAGTGCTCTGGAGGAGGAAGAAGAGGGTAGTGTTGTGGATGAGGAACAGGAGGGTAGTGTTGTGGAGGAGGAACAAGAGGGTAGATGTATGGAGGAGGAAGAGGAGGGTAGTGCTGTGGAGGAGGAAGAGGAGAGTAGTGTTGTAGAGGTGGAAGAGGAGGGTAGTGCTGTGGAGGAGGAAGAGGAGGGTAGTGCTGTGGAGGAGGAAGAAGAGAGTAGTGTTGTAGAGGTGGAAGAGGAGGGTAGTAATGTAGTGGAGGAAAAGAAGAGTAGTGTTGTGGAGGAGGAGGAGGAAGGCAAGTGTTGTGGAGGAAGAGGAGGAGGGAAGTGTTGTTGAGGTGGAAGAGGAGGGTAGTGTTCTGGAGAAGGAGGAGGAGGGAAGTGTTGTGGAGGAGAAGGAGGAGGGTAATGTTGTGGAGGAGGAGGAGGAGAGTAGTGTTGTGGGGGAGGAAGAATAGGGTAGTGTTGTGGAGGAGGAGGAGGAGGGTAGTGCTGTGGAGGAGGAAGGGGAGGTTTAGTGTTGTGGAGGAGGAAGAGGAGGGTAGTGTTGTGGAGGAGGAGGAGGAGGGTAGTGTTGTGGGAAGGAAGAAGAGGGTAGTGTAGTGGAGGAGGAGAACCAGGAGGAGTGTAGTGTAGTGGAGGGGGAAGAGGAGGGTAGTGTTGTGGAGGAGGAAGAGGAGGGTAGTTTTGTGGAGGAGGAAGAGAAGGTGTAGTGTTGAGGAGGAGGAAGAGGAGGGTAGTGCTGTGAAGGAGGAAGAGGAGGGTAGCGTTGTGGAGGAGGAACTGGAGGGTAGTGTTGTGGAGGAGGAAGAGGAAAGTAGTGCTCTGCAGAAGGAAGAGGAGGGTAGTGTTGTGGAGGAAGAAGAGGAGGGTAGTGCTGTGGAGGAGGAAGAGGAGGGTAGTTTTGCGGAGGAGGAAGAGGAGGGTAGTGTTGTGGAGGAGGAAGAGGAGGGTAGTGTTGAGGAGGAGGAAGAAGAGGGTAGTGTTGTAAAGGAGGAAGAGGAGGGTAGTTTTGTGGAGGAGGAAGAGAAGGGTAGTGCAGTTGAGGAGAAAGAGGAGGGTAGAGTTTTGGAGGAGGAAGAGGAGGGTAGTGTTGTAGGGGAGGGTAGTGTTGTGGAGGAGGAAGAGGAGGGTAGTGCTGTGGAGGAGGAAGAGGAGGGTAGTGCTGTGGAGAAGGAAGAGGAGGGTAGTGCTGTGGAGGAGAAGAGGAGGGTAGTGCTGTGGACGAGGAAGAGGAGAGTAATGTTGTGAAGGAGGAAGAGGAGGGTAGTGTTGTGGAGGAGGAAGAGGAGGGTAGTGTTGCGGAGGAGGACGAGGAGGGTAGTGTTGTGGAGGAAGAAGAGTAGAGTAGTGTTGTAGAGGAAGAAGAGGAGGGTAGTAATGTAGAGGAGGAAGAGGAGAGTAGTGTTCTAGAGAAGGAAGAGGAGAGTAGTGTTGTAAAGGAGGAAGCGGAGGGTAGTGTTGTAGAAGAGGAAGAGTAAAGTAGTGTTGTGGAGGAGGAAGAGTACGGTAGTGTTGTGGAGGAAGGGGAGGAGGATAGTGTTGTGGAGGATGAGGAGGAAGGCTAGTGTTGTGGAGGAGGAAGAGGAGGGTAGTGTTGTGGAGGGGGAAGAGGAGGGTAGTGCTTTGGAGGAGGAAGAGGAGGGTAGTGTTGTGGATGAGGAACAGGAGGGTAGTGTTGTGGAGGAAGAACAGGAGGGTAAATGTATGGAGGAGGAAGAGGAGGGTAGTGCTGTGGAGGAGGAAGAGGAGAGTAGTGTTGTAGAGGTGGAAGAGGAGGGTAGTAATGCAGAGGAGGAAAAGAAGAGTAGTGTTGTGGAGGAGGAGGAGGAGGAAAGTGTTGTTGAGGTGGAAGAGGAGGGTAGTGTTCTGGAGAAGGAGGAGGAGGGAAGTGTTGTGGAGGAGAAGGAGGAGGGTATTGTTGTGGAGGAGGAGGAGGAGGAGGAGGAGGAGTGTAGTGATGTGGAAGAGGAAGAGGAGGGTAGTGTTGTGGAGGAGAAGGGTAGTGTCGTGGAGGAGGAGGAGGAAGGAAGTGTTGTAGAGGAAGAGGAGGAGGGAAGTGTTTTGGAGGAGGTAGAGGAGGGTAGTGTTGTGGAGGTGGAAGAGGAGGGTAGTGTTGTGGAGGAGGAAGAGGAGGGTAGTGTTGTGGAGGAGGAAGAGGAGGGTAGTTTTGCGGAGGAGGAAGAGGAGGGTAGTTTTGTGGAGGAGGAAGAGGAGGGTAGTGCTGTGGAGGAGGTAGAGGAGGGTAGTGTTGTGGAGGAGGAAGAGGAGGGTAGTGTTGTGGAGGAGGAAGAGGAGGGTAGTGTTGTAAAGGAGGAAGAGGAGGGTAGTTTTGTGGAGGAAGAAGAGAAGGGTAGTGCAGTTGAGGAGAAAGAGGAGGGTAGAGTTTTGGAGGAGGAAGAGGAGGGTAGTGTTGTAGGGGAGGGTAGTGTTGTGGAGGAGGAAGAGGAGGGTAGTGCTGTGGAGGAGGAAGAGGAGGGTAGTGCTGTGGAGAAGGAAGAGGAGGGTAGTGCTGTGGAGGAGAAGAGGAGAGTAGTGCTGTGGACGAGGAAGAGGAGAGTAATATTGTAGAGGAGGAAGAGGAGGGTAGTGTTGTGGAGGAGGAAGAGGAGGGTAGTGTTGTGGAGGAGGACGAGGAGGGTAGTGTTGTGGAGGAAGAAGAGTAGAGTAGAGTAGTAGAGGAGGAAGAGGAGGGTAATAATGTAGAGGAGGAAGAGGAGAGTAGTGTTCTAGAGAAGGAAGAGGAGAGTAGTGTTGTAAAGGAGGAAGCGGAGGGTAGTGTTGTAGAAGAGGAAGAGTAGGGTAGTGTTGTGGAGGAGGACGAGTAGGGTAGTGTTGTGGAGGAAGAGGAGGAGGATAGTGTTGTGGAGGATGATTAGGAAGGCTAGTGTTGTGGAGGAGGAAGGGGAGGGTAGTGTTGTGGAGGAGGAAGAGGAGGGGTAGTGCTCTGGAGGAGGAAGAAGAGGGTAGTGTTGTGGATGAGGAACAGGAGGGTAGTGTTGTGGAGGAGGAACAGGAGGGTAGATGTATGGAGGAGGAAGAGGAGGGTAGTGCTGTGGAGGAGGAAGAGGAGAGTAGTGTTGTAGAGGTGGAAGAGGAGGGTAGTGCTGTGGAGGAGGAAGAGGAGGGTAGTGCTGTGGAGGAGGAAGAAGAGAGTAGTGTTGTAGAGGTGGAAGAGGAGGGTAGTAATGTAGAGGAGGAAAAGAAGAGTAGTGTTGTGGAGGAGGAGGAGGAAGGCAAGTGTTGTGGAGGAAGAGGAGGAGGGAAGTGTTGTTGAGGTGGAAGAGGAGGGTAGTGTTCTGGAGAAGGAGGAGGAGGGAAGTGTTGTGGAGGAGAAGGAGGAGGGTAATGTTGTGGAGGAGGAGGAGGAGAGTAGTGTTGTGGGGGAGGAAGAATAGGGTAGTGTTGTGGAGGAGGAGGAGGAGGGTAGTGCTGTGGAGGAGGAAGGGGAGGTTTAGTGTTGTGGAGGAGGAAGAGGAGGGTAGTGTTGTGGAGGAGGAGGAGGAGGGTAGTGTTGTGGGAAGGAAGAAGAGGGTAGTGTAGTGGAGGAGGAGAACGAGGAGGAGTGTAGTGTAGTGGAGGGGGAAGAGGAGGGTAGTTTTGTGGAGGAGGAAGAGAAGGTGTAGTGTTGAGGAGGAGGAAGAGGAGGGTAGTGCTGTGAAGGAGGAAGAGGAGGGTAGCGTTGTGGAGGAGGAACTGGAGTGTAGTGTTGTGGAGGAGGAAGAGGAAAGTAGTGCTCTGCAGAAGGAAGAGGAGGGTAGTGTTGTGGAGGAAGAAGAGGAGGGTAGTGCTGTGGAGGAGGAAGAGGAGGGTAGTTTTGCGGAGGAGGAAGAGGAGGGTAGTGTTGTGGAGGAGGAAGAGGAGGGTAGTTTTGCGGAGGAGGAAGAGGAGGGTAGTGTTGTGGAGGAGGAAGAGGAGGGTAGTGTTGTGGAGGAGGAAGAGGAGGGTAGTGTTGAGGAGGAGGAAGAAGAGGGTAGTGTTGTAAAGGAGGAAGAGGAGGGTAGTTTTGTGGAGGAGGAAGAGAAGGGTAGTGCAGTTGAGGAGAAAGAGGAGGGTAGAGTTTTGGAGGAGGAAGAGGAGGGTAGTGTTGTAGGGGAGGGTAGTGTTGTGGAGGAGGAAGAGGAGGGTAGTGCTGTGGAGGAGGAAGAGGAGGGTAGTGCTGTGGAGAAGGAAGAGGAGGGTAGTGCTGTGGAGGAGAAGAGGAGGGTAGTGCTGTGGACGAGGAAGAGGAGAGTAATGTTGTGAAGGAGGAAGAGGAGGGTAGTGTTGTGGAGGAGGAAGAGGAGGGTAGTGTTGCGGAGGAGGACGAGGAGGGTAGTGTTGTGGAGGAAGAAGAGTAGAGTAGTGTTGTAGAGGAAGAAGAGGAGGGTAGTAATGTAGAGGAGGAAGAGGAGAGTAGTGTTCTAGAGAAGGAAGAGGAGAGTAGTGTTGTAAAGGAGGAAGCGGAGGGTAGTGTTGTAGAAGAGGAAGAGTAAAGTAGTGTTGTGGAGGAGGAAGAGTACGGTAGTGTTGTGGAGGAAGAGGAGGAGGATAGTGTTGTGGAGGATGAGGAGGAAGGCTAGTGTTGTGGAGGAGGAAGAGGAGGGTAGTGTTGTGGAGGGGGAAGAGGAGGGTAGTGCTCTGGAGGAGGAAGAGGAGGGTAGTGTTGTGGATGAGGAACAGGAGGGTAGTGTTGTGGAGGAAGAACAGGAGGGTAAATGTATGGAGGAGGAAGAGGAGGGTAGTGCTGTGGAGGAGGAAGAGGAGAGTAGTGTTGTAGAGGTGGAAGAGGAGGGTAGTAATGCAGAGGAGGAAAAGAAGAGTAGTGTTGTGGAGGAAGAGGAGGAGGAAAGTGTTGTTGAGGTGGAAGAGGAGGGTAGTGTTCTGGAGAAGGAGGAGGAGGGAAGTGTTGTGGAGGAGAAGGAGGAGGGTATTGTTGTGGAGGAGGAGGAGGAGGAGGAGGAGGAGTGTAGTGATGTGGAAGAGGAAGAGGAGGGTAGTGTTGTGGAGGAGAAGGGTAGTGTCGTGGAGGAGGAGGAGGAAGGAAGTGTTGTAGAGGAAGAAGAGGAGGGTAATGTTGTGGTGGAGGAAGAGGTGTGTAGTTTTGTGGAGGAGGAAGAGGAGGGGAGTGTTGTGGAGGAGGAGGAGGGTAGTGCTGCAGAGGAGGAAGAGGAGGGTATTGTTGTGGAGGAGGAGGAGGAGGGTAGTGTTGTGGAGAAGAAGGAAGAGGAGGAGGGTAGTGTTGTGGAGGAGGAGAAGGAGGGAAGTGTTGTGGAGGAGGAAAAGGAGGGTAGATTTATGGAGGAGGAAGGGGAGGGTAGTGCTGTGGAGGAGGAAGAGGAGAGTAGTGTTGTAGAGGAGGAAGAGGAGGGTAGTAATGTAGAAAAGGAAAAGGAGAGTAGTGTTGTAGAGGAGGAAGAGGAGGGGTTGTGTTGTGGAGGAAGAGGAGGAGGGTAGTGTTGTGGAGGAGCAGGAAGGCAAGTGTTGTGGAGGAGGAAGAGGAGGGTAGTGTTGTGGAGCAGGAGGAGGAGGGTAGTGCTGTGGAGGAGGAAGAGGAGGGTAGTGTTGTGGAGGAGGAAGAGGTGGGTAGTTTTGTGGAGGAGGAAGACAAGGGGTAGTGTTGTGGAGGAGGAAGAGGAGGGTAGTGTTGTGGAGGAGGAAGAAGAGGGTAGTTTTGTGGAGGAGGAAGAGGAGGGGTAGTGTTGTGGAGGAGGAAGAGGAGGGGTAGTGTTGTGGAGGAGGAAGAGGAGGGTTGTCCTCTGGAGGAGGAAGAGGAGGGTAGTGTTGTGGAGGAAAAAGCGGTGGGTAGTCTCGTGGAGGAAGAGGACGAGGGAAGTGTTGTGGAGCATGGAGAGGAAGGCCGTGTTGTGGAGGAGGAAGAGGAGGATAGTGTTGTGGAGGAGGAGGAGGGTAGTGCTGTGGAGGAGGAAGAGGAGGGTATTGTTGTGGAGGAGGAAGAGGATGGTAGTGTTGTGGAGGAGGAAGATGAGGGTAGAGCTGTAGAGGAGGAAGAGGAGGGTAGTATTGTGGAGGAGGAAGAGGAGCGTAGTGTTGTGGAGGAGGAAGAGGAGCGTAGTGTTGTGGAGGAGGAAGAGGAAGGCCGTGTTGTGGAGGAGGAAGAGGAGGGTAGTGTTGTGAAGGAGGAAGAGGTGGGTAGTGTTGTGGAGGAGGAACAGGAGGGTAGTGTTGTGGAGGAGGAAGAGGAGGGTAGTGCTCTGGAGGAGGAAGAGGAGGGTAGTGTTGTGGAGGAAGAAGAGGTGGGTAGTGTTGTGGAGGAAGAGGAGGAGGGAAGTGTTGTGGAGCAGGAAGAGGAAGGCCGTGTTGTAGAGGAGGAAGAGGAGGGTAGTGTTGTGGAGGAGGAGGGTAGTGCTGTGGAGGAGGAAGAGGAGGGTATTGTTGTGGAGGAGGAAGAGGATGGTAGTGTTGTGGAGGAGGAAGATGAGGGTAGAGCTGTAGAGGAGGAAGAGGAGGGTAGTGTTGTGGAGGAGGAAGAGGAGGTTTAGTGTTGTGGAGGAGGAAGAGGACGGTCGTGTTGTGGAGGAGGGAGAGGAGGGTAGTGTTGTGGAGGAGGAAGAGGAGGTTAGTGTTGTGGAGGAGGAAGAGGATGGGTAGTGTTGTGCAGGAGGAAGAGGAGGGTCGTGTTGTGGAGGAGGAAAAGGGAAGTGTTGTGGTGGAGAAGGAGGGTAGTGTTGTCGAGGAGGAAGAGGAGAGTAGTGTTGTGGAGGAGGAGGAGGAATTCTAGTGTTGTGGAGGAAGAGGAGGAGGGAAGAGTTGTTGAGGTGGAAGAGGAGGTTAGTGTTGTGAAGGAGGAAGAGGAGGGTAGTGATATGGTCGAGGAATAGGAGGGTAGTGTTGTGGAGGAGGAATAGGAGGGTAGTGTTGTGGAGGAGGAAGAGGAGGGTAGTGTTGTGAAGGAGGAAGAGGAGGGTTGTGTTGTGGAGGAGGAAGAGGAGGGTAGTGCTTTGGAGGAGGAAGAGGAGGGTAGTGTTGTGGAGGAGAAATAGGAGGGTAGTGTTGTGGAGGAAGAAGAGGTGAGTAGTGTTGTGAAGGAAGAGGGGGAGGGTAGTGCTCTGAAGAAGGAAGAGGAGGGTAGTGTTGTGGAGGAAGAAGAGGTGAGTAGTGTTGTGGAGGAAGAAGAGGTGAGTAGTGTTGGGAAGGAAGAGGAGGAGGGAAGTGTGGTGGAGCAGGAAGAGGAATGCTGTGTTGTGGAGGAGGAAGAGGAGGGTAGTGTTGTGGAGGAGTAGGAGGAGGGTAGTGCAGTGGAGGAGGAAAAGGAGGGTAGTGTTGTGGAGGAGGAAGAGGAGGGTAGTGTTGTGAAGCAGGAAGAGGAGGGTCGTGTTGTGCAGGAGGAAGAGGAGGGTAGTGTTGTGGAGGAGGAAGAGGAAAGTAGTGCTCTGAAGAAGGAAGAGGAGGGTAGTGTTGTGGAGGAAGAAGAGGTGAGTAGTGTTGTGAAGGAAGAGGGGGAGGGTAGTGCTGTGGAGGAGGAAGAAGAGGTTTAGTGTTGCGGAGGAGGAAGAGCCGGGTAGTGTTGTGGAGGAGGAAGAGGAGGGTCGTGATGTGCAGGAGGAAGAGGAGGGTAGTGTTGTGGAGGAAGAGTAGGAGGGAAGTGTTGTTGAGGTTGAAGAGGAGGGTAGTGTTGTGGAAAAGGAGGAGGAGGGTAGTGTTGTGGACGAGGAGGAAGAGGGTAGTGTTGTGGAGGAGGAGGAGGAGGGTAGTGTTGTGGAGGAGGAGGTAGAGGGTAGTGTTGTGGAGCAAGAGGAGGAGGAAAGTGTTGTTGAGGTGGAAGAGTAGGGTAGTTTTGTGGAGGAGGAAGAGGAGGGTAGTGTTGTGGAGGAGGAGGAAGAGGAGGAGGGTAGTGT
Organism: Procambarus clarkii; assembly: GCF_040958095.1. Classification (NCBI taxonomy): domain Eukaryota; kingdom Metazoa; phylum Arthropoda; class Malacostraca; order Decapoda; family Cambaridae; genus Procambarus; species Procambarus clarkii. The sequence goes on along the minus strand of NC_091206.1, from coordinate 34,131,916 downwards.
TATGGAGGAGGAGGAGGAGGGCAGTGTTGTGGAGGAGGAAGAGGAGGGAAGTGTTGTGGAGGAGGAGGAGGAGGAGGGTAGTGTTGTGGAGGAGTAGAAGGAGGGAAGTGTTGTTGAGGTGGAAGAGGAAGGTAGTGTTGTGGAAGAGGAGGAGGGAAGTGTTGTGGAGGAGGAAGAAGAGGGTAATTTTGTGGAGGAGGAGGAAGAGGAGGAAGGTAGTGTTATGGAGGAGGAGGAGGAGGGTAGTGTGGTGGAGGAGGAAGAAGAGGGTAGTGTTGTGGAGGAGGAAAAGGAGGGAAGTGTTGTGGAGGAGGAGGAGGGTAGTGTTGTGGAGGAGGAAGAGGAGGGTATTGTTGTGGCGGAGGAAGAGGACGGTTGTGTTGTGAAGGAGAAAGAGGAGGGGAGTAATGTAGAGGAGGAAGAGGAGGGTAGTGTTGTGGAGGAGGAAGAGGAGGGTATTGTTGTAGAGGATGAAGAGGAGAGTAGTGTTGTAAAGGAGGAAGAGGAGGGTAGTGTTTAGAGCAGGAAGAGTTGGGTAGTGTTGTTGAGGAGGAAGAGCTGGGTAGTGTTGTGGAGGAAGAGGAGGGTAGTTTTGTGGAGGAGGAAGAGGAGGGTAGTGTTGTGGAGGAGGAAGAGGAGGGTAGTGCTGTGGAGGAGGAAGAGGAGGGTAGTGTTGTGGAGGAGGAAGAGGAGGGTAGTGTTGTGGAGGAGGAAGAGGAGGGTAGTGTTGTGGAGGAGAAAGAGGAGGGTAGTTTTGCGGAGGAGGAAGAGGAGGGTAGTTTTGTGGAGGAGGAAGAGGAGGGTAGTGTTTGGAGGAGGAAGAGGAGGGTAGTGTTGAGGAGGAGGAAGAGGAGGGTAGTGTTGTAAAGGAGGAAGAGGAGGGTAGTTTTGTGGAGGAGGAAGATAAGGGTAGTGCATTTGAGGAGAAAGAGGAGGGTAGAGTTTTGGAGGAGGAAGAGGAGGGTAGAGTTTTGGAGGAGGAAGAGGAGGGTTGTGTTGTAGGGGAGGGTAGTGTTGTGGAGGAGGAAGAGGAAGGTAGTGCTGTGGAAGAGGAAGAGGAGGGTAGTGCTGTGGAGAAGGAAGAGAAGGGTAGTGCTGTGGAGGAGGTAGAGGAGGGTAGTGTTGTGGAGGAAGAAGAGTAGAGTAGTGTTGTAGAGGAGGAAGAGGAGAGTAGTGTTCTAGAGAAGGAAGAGGAGAGTAGTGTTCTAGAGAAGGAAGAGGAGAGTAGTGTTCTAGAGAAGGAAGAGGAGAGTAGTGTTGTAAAGGAGGAAGCGGAGGGTAGTGTTGTAGAAGAGGAAGAGTAGGGTAGTGTTGTGGAGGAGGAAGAGTAGGGTAGTGTTGTGGAGGAAGAGGAGGAGGATAGTGTTGTGGAGGATGAGGAGGAAGGCTAGTGTTGTGGAGGAGGAAGATGAGGGTAGTGTTGTGAAGGAGGAAGAGGAGGGTAGTGCTCTGGAGGAGGAAGAGGAGGGTAGTGTTGTGGATGAGGAACAGGAGGGTAGTGTTGTGGAGGAGGAACAGGAGGGTAGATTTATGGAGGAGGAAGAGGAGGGTAGTGCTGTGGAGGAGGAAGAGGAGAGTAGTGTTGTAGAGGTGGAAGAGGAGGGTAGTAATGTAGAGGAGGAAAAGAAGAGTAGTGTTGTGGAGAAGGAGGAGGAAGTCTAGTGTTGTGGAGGAAGAGGAGGAGGGAAGTGTTGTTGAGGAGGAAGAGGAGGGTAGTGTTCTGGAGAAGGAGGAGGAGGGAAGTGTTGTGGAGGAGAAGGAGGACGGTATTGTTGTGGAGGAGGAGGAGGAGGGTAGTGTTGTGGGGGAGGAAGAATAGTGTAGTGTTGTGGAGGAGGAGGAGGAGGAGGAGGAGGGTAGTGTTGTGGAAGAGGAAGAGGAGGGTAGTGTTGTGGAGGAGAAGGGTAGTGTCGTGGAGGAGGAGGAGGAGGGAAGTGTTGTAGAGGAAGAGGAGGAGGGAAGTGTTGTGGAGGAGGTAGAGGAGGGTAGTGTTGTGGAGGTGGAATAGGAGGGTAGTGTTATAGAGGAGAAAGAGGAGGGTAATGTTGTGGTGGAGGAAGAGGTGGGTAGTTTTGTGGAGGAGGAAGAAGAGGGGAGTGTTGTGGAGGAGGAGTAGGGTAGTGCTGTGGAGGAGAAAGAGGAGGGTATTGTTGTGGAGGAGGAGGAGGAGGGTAGTGCTGTGGAGGAGGAAGAGGAAAGTAGTGTTGTGGAGGAGGAAGAGGTGGGTAGTTTTGTGGAGGAGGAAGACAAGGAGTAGTGTTGTGGAGGAGGAAGAGGAGGGTAGTGTTGTGGAGGAGGAAGAGGAGGGGAGTTTTGTGGAGGCGGAAGAGGAGGGGTAGTGTTGTCGAGGAGGAAGAGGAGGGGTAGTGTTGTGGAGGAGGAAGAGGAGGGTTAACCTCTGGAGGAGGAAGAGGAGGGTAGTGTTGTGGAGGAAGAAGCGGTGGGTAGTGTCGTGGAGGAAGAGGACGAGGGAAGTGTTGTGGAGCAGGAAGAGGAAGGCCGTGTTGTGGAGGAGGAAGAGGAGGGTAGTGTTGTGGAGGAGGAGGAGGGTAGAGCTGTGGAGGAGGAAGAGGAGGGTATTGTTGTGGAGGAGGAAGAGGATGGTAGTGTTGTGGAGGAGGAAGATGAGGGTAGAGCTGGAGAGGAGGAAGAGGAGGGTAGTGTTGTGGAGGAGGAAGAGGAGGTTTTATGTTGTGGAGGAGGAAGAGGAGCGTAGTGTTGTGGAGGAGGAAGAGGAAGGCCGTGTTGTGGAGGAGGAAGAGGAGGGTAGTGTTGTGAAGGAGGAAGAGGAGGTTAGTGTTGTGGAGGAGGAACAGGAGGGTAGTGTTGTGGAGGAGGAAGAAGAGGGTAGTGCTCTGGAGGAGGAAGAGGAGGGGAGTGTTGTGGAGGAAGAAGAGGTGGGTAGTGTTGTGGAGGAAGAGGAGGAGGGAAGTGTTGTGGAGCAGGAAGAGGAAGGCCGTGTTGTAGAGGAGGAAGAGGAGGGTAGTGTTGTGGAGGAGGAGGAGGGTAGTGCTGTGGAGGAGGAAGAGGACGGTAGTGTTGTGGAGGAGGAAGAGGATGGTAGTGTTTTGGAGGAGGAAGATGAGGGTAGTGCTGTAGAGGAGGAAGAGGAGGGTAGTGTTGTGGAGGGGGAAGAGGAGGTTTAGTGTTGTGGAGGAGGAAGAGGAGCGTAGTGTTGTGGAGGAGGAAGAGGAAGGCCGTGTTGTGGAGGAGGAAGAGGAGGGTAGTGTTGTTAAGGAGGAGGAGGAGGGTTGTGTTGTGGAGGAGGAAGAGAATGGTCGTGTTATGGAGGAAGAAGAGGAAGGTAGTGTTGTGGAGGAGGAAGAGGATGGGGAGTGTTGTGGAGGAGGAAGAGGAGGGTAGTGTTGTGGAGGAGGAAGAGGAGGGTAGTGTTGTGGAGGAGGAAGAGGATGGGTAGTGTTGTCGTGGAGGAAGAGGAGAGTAGTGTTGTGGAGGAGGAGGAGGAAGGCTAGTGTTGTGGAGGAAGAGGAGGAGGGAAGTGTTGTTGAGGTGGAAGAGGAGGGTAGTATTGTGGAGAAGGAGGAGGAGGGAAGTGTTGTGGAGGAGGAAGAGGAGGGTATTGTTGTGGCGGAGGAAGAGGACGGTTGTGTTGTGAAGGAGAAAGAGGAGGGGATTAATGTAGAGGAGGAAGAGGAGGGTAGTGTTGTGGAGGAGAAAGAGGAGGGTATTGTTGTAGAGGAGGAAGAGGAGAGTAGTGTTGTAAAGGAGGAAGAGGAGGGTAGTGTTGTAGAGGAGGAAGAGTTGGGTAGTGTTGTTGAGGAGGAAGAGCAGGGTAGTGTTGTGGAGGAAGAGGAGGAGGGTAGTTTTGTGGAGGAGGAAGAGGAATGTAGTGTTGTGGAGGAGGAAGAGGAGGGTAGTGCTGTGGAGGAGGAAGAGGAGGGTAGTGTTGTGGAGGAGGAAGAGGAGGGTAGTGTTGTGGAGGAGGAAGAGGAGGGTAGTGTTGTGGAGGAGAAAGAGGAGGGTAGTTTTGCGGAGGAGGAAGAGGAGGGTAGTTTTGTGGAGGAGGAAGAGGAGGGTAGTGTTTGGAGGAGGAAGAGGAGGGTAGTGTTGAGGAGGAGGAAGAGGAGGGTAGTGTTGTAAAGGAGGAAGAGGAGGGTAGTTTTGTGGAGGAGGAAGAGAAGGGTAGTGCATTTGAGGAGAAAGAGGAGGGTAGAGTTTTGGAGGAGGAAGAGGAGGGTAGTGTTGTAGGGGAGGGTAGTGTTGTGGAGGAGGAAGAGGAGGGTAGTGTTGTGGAGGAAGAAGGGTAGAGTAGTGTTGTAGAGGAGGAAGAGGAGAGTAGTGTTCTAGAGAAGGAAGAGGAGAGTAGTGTTCTAGAGAAGGAAGAGGAGAGTAGTGTTCTAGAGAAGGAAGAAGAGAGTAGTGTTGTAAAGGAGGAAGCGGAGTGTAGTGTTGTAGAAGAGGAAGAGTAGGGTACTGTTGTGGAGGAGGAAGAGTAGGGTAGTGTTGTGGAGGATGAGGAGGAGGATAGTGTTGTGGAGGATGAGGAGGAAGGCTAGTGTTGTGGAGGAGGAAGATGAGGGTAGTGTTGTGGAGGAGGAAGAGGAGGGTAGTGCTCTGGAGGAGGAAGAGGAGGGTAGTGTTGTGGATGAGGAAGAGGAGGGTAGTGTTGTGGAGGAGGAACAGGAGGGTAGATTTATGGAGGAGGAAGAGGAGGGTAGTGCTGTGGAGGAGGAAGAGGAGAGTAGTGTTGTAGAGGTGGAAGAGGAGGGTAGTAATGTAGAGGAGGAAAAGAAGAGTAGTGTTGTGGAGGAGGAGGAGGAGGGAAGTGTTGTGGAGGAGAAGGAGGAGGGTATTGTTGTGGAGGAGGAGAAGGAGGGTAGTGTTGTGGGGGAGGAAGAATAGGGTAGTGTTGTGGAGGAGGAGGAGGAGGAGGAGGAGGGTAGTGTTGTGGATGAGGAAGAGGAGGGTAGTGTTGTGGAGGAGAAGGGTAGTGTCGTGGAGGAGGAGGAGGAGGGAAGTGTTGTAGAGGAAGAGGAGGAGGGAAGTGTTGTGGAGGATGTAGAGGAGGGAAGTGTTGTGGAGGAGGAAGAGGAGGAGGGTAGTGTTGTGGAGAAGGAAGAGGTGGGTAGTGTTGTAGAGGAGGAAGAGGAGGGTAATGTTGTGGTGGAGGAAGAGGTGGGTAGTTTTGTGGAGGAGGAAGAGGAGGGGAGTGTTGTGGAGGAGGAGTAGGGTAGTGCTGTGGAGGAGAAAGAGGAGGGTATTGTTGTGGAGGAGGAAGAGGAGGGTAGTGTTGTGGAGGAAGAAGGAAGAGGAGGAGGGTAGTGTTATGGAGGAGAAGGAGGAGGGTAGTGTTGTGGAGGAGGAAGAAGAGGGTAGTGTTGTGGAGGAGGAGAAGGAGGGAAGTGTTGTGGAGGAGGAACAGGAGGGTAGATTTATGGAGGAGGAAGAGGAGGGTAGTGCTGTGGAGGAGGAAGATGAGAGTAGTGTTGTAGAGGAGGAAGAGGAGGGTAGTAATGTAGAAAAGGAAAAGGAGAGTAGTGTTGTAGAGGAGGAAGAGGAGGGGTTGTGTTGTGGAGGAAGAGGAGGAGGGTAGTGTTGTGGAGGAGGAGGAAGGCTTGTGTTATGGAGGAGGAAGAGGAGGGTAGTGTTGCGGAGGAGGAGGAGGAGGGTAGTGCTGTGGAGGAGGAAGAGGAGGGTAGTGTTGTGGAGGAGGAAGAGGTGGGTAGTTTTGTGGAGGAGGAAGACAAGGGGTAGTGTTGTGGAGGAGGAAGAGGAGGGTAGTGTTGTGGAGGAGGAAGAGGAGGGTAGTTTTGTGGAGGAGGAAGACAAGGGGTAGTGTTGTGGAGGAGGAAGAGGAGGGTAGTGTTGTGGAGGAGGAAGAGGAGGGTAGTTTTGTGGAGGAGGAAGAGGAGGGGTAGTGTTGTGGAGGAGGAAGAGGAGGGGTAGTGTTGTGGAGGAGGAAGAGGAGGGTTAACCTCTGGATGAGGAAGAGGAGGGTAGTGTTGTGGAGGAGGAATAGGAGGGTAGTGTTGTGGAGGAGGAAGAGGAGGGTAGTGCTCTGGAGGAGGAAGAGGAGGGTAGTGTTGTGGAGGAAGAAGAGGTGGGTAGTGTTGTGGAGGAAGAGGAGGAGGGAAGTGTTGTGGAGCAGGAAGAGGAAGGACGTGTTGTAGAGGAGGAAGAGGAGGGTAGTGTTGTGGAGAAGGAGGAGGGTAGTGCTGTGGAGGAGGGAGAGGAGGGTAGTGTTGTGGAGGAGGAAGAGGATGGTAGTGTTTTGTAGGAGGAAGATGAGGGTAGTGCTGTAGAGGAGGAAGAGGAGGGTAGTGTTGTGGAGGGGGAAGAGGAGGTTTAGTGTTGTGGAGGAGGAAGAGGAGCGTAGTGTTGTGGAGGAGGAAGAGGAAGGCCGTGTTGTGGAGGAGGAAGAGGAGGGTAGTGTTGTTAAGGAGGAGGAGGAGGGTTGTGTTGTGGAGGAGGAAGAGGACGGTCGTGTTATGGAGGAGGAAGAGGAGGGTAGTGTTGTGGAGGAGGAAGAGGATGGGTAGTGTTGTGGAGGAGGAAGAGGAGGGTAGTGTTGTGGAGGAGGAAGAGGAGGGTAGTGTTGTGGAGGAGGAAGAGGATGGGTAGTGTTGTCGTGGAGGAAGAGGAGAGTAGTGTTGTGGAGGAGGAGGAGGAAGGCTAGTGTTGTGGAGGAAGAGGAGGAGGGAAGTGTTGTTGAGGTGGAAGAGGAGGGTAGTATTGTGGAGAAGGAGGAGGAGGGAAGTGTTGTGGAGGAGAAGTAGGAGGGTATTGTTGTGGAGGAGGAGGAGGAGGGTAGTGTTGTGGGGGAGGAAGAAGAGGGTAGTGTTGTCGAGGAGGAGGAGGAGGGTAGTGTTGTTGAGGAGGAAGAGGAGGGTAGTGTTGTGGAGGAGGAAGAGGAGGGTAGTGTTGTGGAGGAGGAATAGAAGGGTTATGTTGAAGAGGTGGAAGAGGAGGGTATTGTTGTGGAGGAGGAAGAAGAGGGTAGTGTTGTGTAGGAGGAAGAGGAGTGTAGTGTTGTAGAGGAGGAAGTAGAGGGTAGTGTTGTGTAGGAGGAAGAAGAGTGTAGTGTTGTAGAGGAGGAAGAAGAGGGTAGTGTTGTGTAGGAGGAAGAAGAGTGTAGTGTTGTAGAGGAGGAAGAGGAGGGTAGTGTTGTTGAGGTGGAAGAGGAAGGTAGTGTTGTGGAGAAGGAGAAGGGTAGTGTTGTGGAGGAGGAAGAGGAGGGTAGTGTTGTGGAGGAGGAAGAGGAGGGTTGTGTTGTGGAGGAGGAGAAGGAGGAAAGTGTCGTTGAGGTGGATGAGGAAGGTAGTGTTGTGGAGGAGGAGGAGGGTAGTGTTGTTGAGGAGAAGAGGAGGGTAGTGTTGTGGAGGAGAAGGAGGAAAGTGTCGTTGAGGTGGAAGAGGAAGGTAGTGTTGTGGAGGAGGAAGAAGAGGGTAGTGTTGTGGAGAAAAAGGAAGAGGAGGAGGGTAGTGTTATGGAGGACGAGAAGGAGGATAGTGTTGTGGAGGAGGAAGGAGGCGGTTAGTGTTGTGGAGGAGGAAGGGGAGGGTAGTGTTGTGGAGGAGGAAGAAAAGGGTAGTGTTGTGGAGGAGGAGAAGGAGGAGGGTAGTGTTGTAGAGGAGGAGGAGGAGGTAAGTGTTGTGGTGGAGGAAGAGGAGGGTAGTGTTGTGAAGGAGAAAGAGGGTGGGTTGTGTTGTGGAGGAGGAGAAGAGGAGGGTAGTGCTGTGGAGGAGGAAGAGGAGGGTAGTGTTGTGGAGAAAGAAGTGGTGGGTAGTGTTGTGGAAAAAGAGGAGGAGGGAAGTGTTGTGGAGGAAGAGGAGGAGGGAAGTGTTGTGGAGAAGGAGGAGGAGGAGGAGGGAAATTTTGTGCAGGAGGAAGAAGATGGTTGAGTTGTGGAGGAGGAGGAAAAAGGAAGTGTTGTGAAGGAGGAAGAGGAGGGGTAGTGTTGTGGAGGAGGAAGAGGAGGGTAGTGTTGTGTAGGAGGAAGAGGAAGGTAGTGTTGTGGAGGAGGAAGAGGAGGGTAGTGTTGTGGAGGAAGAAGAGGTAGGTAGTGTTGTGGAAAAAGAGGAGGAGGGAAGTGTTGTGGAGAAGGAAGAGGAAGGTCGTGTTGTGGAGAAGGAGGAGGAGGAGGAGGGAAATTTTGTGCAGGAGGAAGAAGAGGTTTGTGTTGTGGAGGAGGAGGAAAAGGGAAGTGTTGTTTAGAAGGAAGAGGAGGGCAGTGTTGTGGAGGAGGAAGAGGAGGGGTAGAGTTGTGGAGGAGGAAGAGGAGGGTAGTGTTGTGGAGGAGGAGGAGGAGGAGTGTAGTGTTGAGGAGGACGAAGCGGAGGATGGTGTTGTGGAGGAGGAATTGGAGGGTAGTGTTGTGGAGGAAGAGGAGGAGGGAAATGTTGTGGAGGAGGAAGAGGAGGGTCGTGTCGTGGAGGAGGAGGAAGAGGAGGGGTAGTGTTGTGTAAGAGGAAGAGGAAGGTAGTGTTGTGGAAAAAGAGGAGGAGGGAAGTGTTGTGGAGAAGGAAGAGGAAGGTTGTATTGTGGAGAAGGAGGAGAAGGAGGAGGGAAATTTTGTGCAGGAGGAAGAATAGGGTAGTGTTGTGGAGGAGGAGGAAAAGGGATGTGTTGTGTAGGAGGAGGAGAGGAGGTTAGTGTTGTGGAGGAGGAAGAGTGTTAGTGTTGTGAAGGAGGAGGAGAAGGGAAGTGTTGTGGAGGAGAAAGAGGATAGATGTGTTGTGGAGGAGGAGGAGGGTAGGGTTGTGGAGGAGGAGGAGAAGGGTAGTGTTGTGGAGGAGGAAGAGGGGGAAGTGTTGTGGAGAAGCAGGAGGGTTGTGTTGTTGAGAAGGAAGAGGAGGGTAGTGTTGTGGAGGATGAAGAGGAGAGTAGTGTTGTGGAGGATGAAGCGGAGTGTAGAGTTTTAGAGGATGAAGTGGAGGGTAGTGTTGTGGAGGAGGAGGAGGAGGGTAGTGTTGTGGAGAAGGAGGAGGAAGAGGAGGGCAGTGTTTTGGAGGAGGAGGAGGAGGAGGAGGGTAGTGTTCTGGAGGAGATGGAGGAGGGAAGTGTTGTGGTGGAGGAAGAGGAGGGTAGTGTTGTATAGGAGGATGAGGTGGAGGTGGGTAGTGTTGTTGAGGAGGAAGTGGAGAGTAGTGTTGTGGAGGAGGAGGATGAGGAGGGTATTGGTGTGCAGGAGGAGGAGGAGGAGGAGGGTAATGTTGTAGAGGAGGTGGAGGATGAGTGTAGTGTTGTAGTGAAGGAAGAGGAGGGTAGTGTTGTGGAGTAAGAAGACGAGGGTAGTGTTGTGGAGAATGAAGAGGAGGGTAGTGTTGTAGAGAATGAAGAGGGGGTAATGTTGTGGAGGAGAAAGAGGAGGGTTGTGTTGTGGAGGAGAAAGAGGATAGATGTGTTGTGGAGGAGGAGGAGGGTAGGGTTGTGGAGGAGGAGGAGAAGGGTAGTGTTGTGTAGGAAGAAGAGGAGGGTAGTGTTGTGGAGGAAGACTTGGAGGGTAGTGTTGTGGAGAAGGAAGAGGAGGGAAGTGTTGTGGAGGAGGAGGAGGATGAGGGTAGGGTTTTGGTGAAGGAAGATGAGAGGAGGGTTGTGGAGGAGGAAGAGGAGGGTAGTGTTGTGGAGGAAGAAGAGGAGGGTAGTGTTGTGGAGGAAGACTTGGAGGGTAGTGTTGTGGAGAAGGAAGAGGAGGGAAGTGTTGTGGAGGAGGAGGAGGATGAGGGTAGGGTTTTAGAGAAGGAAGAAGAGAGGAGGGTTGTGGAGGAGGAAGAGGAGGGTAGTGTTTCGGAGGATGAAGTGGAGAGTAGTGTTGTGGAGGATGAAGAGGAGTGTAGAGTTGTGGAGGATGAAGTGGAGGGTAGTGTTGTGGAGGAGGAGGAGGAGGGTAGTGTTGCGGAGAAGGAGGAGGAAGAGGAGGGCAGAGTTTTGGAGGAGGAGGAGTGTTATTGAGAAAGAAGAGTAGGGTATTGCTGTGGAGGAGAAAGAGAAGAGTAGTGCTGTTGAGAAGGAAGAGGAGGGTAGTGCTGTGGAAGAGGAAGAGAAGGGTAGTGCTGTGGAAGAGGAAGAGGAGGGTTGTGTTGTGGAGGAGGAAGAGGAGGGTAGTGTTGTGGAGGAGGAAGAGGAGGGTAGTGTTGTGGAGGAGGAGGAGGAGGAGGGTAGTGTTGTGGAGGAGAAAGAGGAGAGTAGTGTTGTTGAGGAGGAAGAGGAGGGTAGTAATGTAGAGGAGGAAGAGGAGAGTAGTGTTGTAGAGGAGGAAGATGAGAGTAGTGTTGTAAAGGAGGAAGCGGAGGGTAGTGTTGTGGAGGAAGAGGAGGAGGGTAGTGTTGTGGAGGAGGAAGAGGAAGGATAGTGTTGTGGAGGAGGAAGAGGAGGGTAGTGTTGTGGAGGAAGAGGATTAGGGTAGTGCTGTGGAGGAGGAAGAGGAGGGTATTGTTGTGGAGGAGGAATAGAAGGGTTATGTTGAAGAGGTGGAAGAGGAGGGTATTGTTGTGGAGGAGGAAGAAGAGGGTAGTGTTGTGTAGGAGGAAGAAGAGTGTAGTGTTGTAGAGGAGGAAGTAGAGGGTAGTGTTGTGTAGGAGGAAGAAGAGTGTAGTGTTGTAGAGGAGGAAGAAGAGGGTAGTGTTGTGTAGGAGGAAGAAAAGTGTAGTGTTGTAGAGGAGGAAGAGGAGGGTAGTGTTGTTGAGGTGGAAAAGGAAGGTAGTGTTGTGGAGGAGAAGGAGGAGGGTAGTGTTGTGGAGGAGGAAGAGGAGGGTAGTGTTGTGGAGGAGGAAGAGGAGGGTTGTGTTGTGGAGGAGGAGAAGGAGGAATGTGTCGTTGAGGTGGAAGAGGAAGGTAGTGTTGTGGAGGAGGAGGAGGGTAGTGTTGTGGAGGAGAAGAGGAGGGTAGTGTTGTGGAGGAGGAGAAGGAGGAAAGTGTCGTTGAGGTGGAAGAGGAAGGTTGTGTTGTGGAGGAGGAAGAAGAGGGTAGTGTTGTGGAGAAAAAGGAAGAGGAGGAGGGTAGTGTTATGGAGGACGAGAAGGAGAATAGTGTTGTGGAGGAGGAAGGAGGCGGTTAGTATTGTGGAGGAGGAAGGGGAGGGTAGTGTTGTGGAGGAGGAAGAAAAGGGTAGTGTTGTGGAGGAGGAGAAGGAGGAGGGTAGTGTTGTAGAGGAGGAGGAGGAGGTAAGTGTTGTGGTGGAGGAAGAGGAGGGTAGTGTTGTGAAGGAGAAAGAGGGTGGGTTGTGTTGTGGAGGAGGAGAAGAGGAGGGTAGTGCTGTGGAGGAGGAAGAGGAGGGTAGTGTTGTGGAGGAAGAAGTGGTGGGTAGTGTTGTGGAAAAAGAGGAGGAGGGAAGTGTTGTGGAGGAAGAGGAGGAGGGAAGTGTTGTGGAGAAGGAGGAGGAGGAGGAGGGAAATTTTGTGCAGGAGGAAGAAGAAGGTTGAGTTGTGGAGGAGGAGGAAAAAGGAAGTGTTGTGAAGGAGGAAGAGGAGGGGTAGTGTTGTGGAGGAGGAAGAGGAGGGTAGTGTTGTGGAGGAAGAAGAGGTGGGTAGTGTTGTGGAAAAAGAGGAGGAGGGAAGTGTTGTGGAGAAGGAAGAGGAAGGTCGTGTTGTGGAGAAGGAGGAGGAGGAGGAGGGAAATTTTGTGCAGGAGGAAGAAGAGGGTTGTGTTGTGGAGGAGGAGGAAAAGGGAAGTGTTGTTTAGAAGGAAGAGGAGGGCAGTGTTGTGGAGGAGGAAGAGGAGGGGTAGTTTTGTGGAGGAGGAAGAGGAGGGTAGTGTTGTGGAGGAGGAGGAGGAGGAGGGTAGTGTTGAGGAGGACGAAGCGGAGGATAGTGTTGTGGAGGAAGAGGAGGAGGGAAATGTTGTGGAGGAGGAAGAGGAGGGTCGTGTCGTGGAGGAGGAGGAAGAGGAGGGGAAGTGTTGTGTAAGAGGAAGAGGAAGGTAGTGTTGTGGAAAAAGAGGAGGAGGGAAGTGTTGTGGAGAAGGAAGAGGAAGGTTGTATTGTGGAGAAGGAGGAGAAGGAGGAGGGAAATTTTGTGCAGGAGGAAGAATAGGGTAGTGTTGTGGAGGAGGAGGAAAAGGGAAGTGTTGTGTAGGAGGAGGAGAGGAGGTTAGTGTTGTGGAGGAGGAAGAGGAGGTTAGTGTTTTGAAGGAGGAGGAGAAGGGAAGTGTTGTGGAGGAGAAAGAGGATAGATGTGTTGTGGAGGAGGAGGAGGGTAGGGTTGTGGAGGAGGAGGAGAAGGGTAGTGTTGTGGAGGAGGAAGAGGGGGAAGTGTTGTGGAGAAGCAGGAGGGTTGTGTTGTTGAGAAGGAAGAGGAGGGTAGTGTTGTGGAGGATGAAGAGGAGAGTAGTGTTGTGGAGGATGAAGCGGAGTGTAGAGTTTTGGAGGATGAAGTGGAGGGTAGTGTTGTGGAGGAGGAGGAGGAGGGTAGTGTTGTGGAGAAGGAGGAGGAAGAGGAGGGCAGTGTTTTGGAGGAGGAGGAGGAGGAGGAGGGTAGTGTTCTGGAGGAGATGGAGGAGGGAAGTGTTGTGGTGGAGGAAGAGGAGGGTAGTGTTGTGGAGGAGGATGAGGTGGAGGTGGGTAGTGTTGTTGAGGAGGAAGTGGAGAGTAGTGTTGTGGAGGAGGAGGATGAGGAGGGTATTGGTGTGCAGGAGGAGGAGGAGGGTAATGTTGTAGAGGAGGTGGAGGAGGAGTGTAGTGTTGTAGTGAAGGAAGAGGAGGGTAGTGTTGTGGAGTAAGAAGACGAGGGTAGTGTTGTGGAGAATGAAGAGGAGGGTAGTGTTGTGGAGAATGAAGAGGGGGTAGTGTTGTGGAGGAGAAAGAGGAGGGTTGTGTTGTGGAGGAGAAAGAGGATAGATGTGTTGTGGAGGAGGAGGAGGGTAGGGTTGTGGAGGAGGAGGAGAAGGGTAGTGTTGTGTAGGAAGAAGAGGAGGGTAGTGTTGTGGAGGAAGACTTGGAGGGTAGTGTTGTGGAGAAGGAAGAGGAGGGAAGTGTTGTGGAGGAGGAGGAGGATGAGGGTAGGGTTTTGGTGAAGGAAGATGAGAGGAGGGTTGTGGAGGACGAAGAGGAGGGTAGTGTTGTGGAGGAAGAAGAGGAGGGTAGTGTTGTGGAGGAAGACTTGGAGGGTAGTGTTGTGGAGAAGGAAGAGGAGGGAAGTGTTGTGGAGGAGGAGGAGGATGAGGGTAGGGTTTTGGAGAAGGAAGAAGAGAGGAGGGTTGTGGAGGAGGAAGAGGAGGGTAGTGTTTCGGAGGATGAAGTGGAGAGTAGTGTTGTGGAGGATGAAGAGGAGTGTAGAGTTGTGGAGGATAAAGTGGAGGGTAGTGTTGTGGAGGAGGAGGAGGAGGGTAGTGTTGCGGAGAAGGAGGAGGAAGAGGAGGGCAGAGTTTTGGAGGAGGAGGAGTGTTATTGAGAAAGAAGAGGAGGGTATTGCTGTGGAGGAGGAAGAGAAGAGTAGTGCTGTTGAGAAGGAAGAGGAGGGTAGTGCTGTGGAAGAGGAAGAGAAGGGTAGTGCTGTGGAAGAGGAAGAGGAGGGTTGTGTTGTGGAGGAGGAAGAGGAGGGTAGTGTTGTGGAGGAGGAAGAGGAGGGTAGTGTTGTGCAGGAGGAGGAGGAGGAGGAGGGTAGTGTTGTGGAGGAGAAAGAGGAGAGTAGTGTTGTTGAGGAGGAAGAGGAGGGTAGTAATGTAGAGGAGGAAGAGGAGAGTAGTGTTGTAGAGGAGGAAGAGGAGAGTAGTGTTGTAAAGGAGGAAGCGGAGGGTAGTGTTGTGGAGGAAGAGGAGGAGGGTAGTGTTGTGGAGGAGGAAGAGGAAGGATAGTGTTGTGGAGGAGGAAGAGGAGGGTAGTGTTGTGGAGGAAGAGGATTAGGGTAGTGCTGTGGAGGAGGAAGAGGAGGGTATTGTTGTGGAGGAGGAAGAAGTGGGTAGTTTTGTGGAGGAGGAAGAGGAGGGGTAGTGTTGTGGAGGAGGAAGAGGAGGGTAGTGTAGTGGAGGAGGAAGAGGAGGGTAGTTTTGTGGAGAAGGAAGAGGAGGGATAGTGTTGTGGAGGAGGAAGAGGAGGGTAGTGTATTGGAGGAGGAAGAGGAGGGTAGTGTTGTGGAAAAGAAAGAGGAGGGAAGTGTTGTGGAGGAGGAACAGGAGGGTAGTGATGTGGAGGAGGAAGAGGAGGGTAGTGCTCTGGAGGAGGAAGAGGAGGGTAGTGTTGTGGGGGAAGAAGAGGTGGGTAGTGTTGTGGAGGAAGAGGAGGAGGGTAGTGTTGTGGAGGAAGAGGAGGAGGGTAGTGCTGTGGAGGAGGAAGAGGAGGATAGTGTTGTGGAGGAGGAAGAGGAGGAAAGTGTTGTGGAGGACGAGGAGGAGGGAAGTGTTGTGGAGGACGAGGAGGAGGGTAGTGTTGTGGAGAAGGAGGAGGGGGGTAGTGTTGTCGGGGAGGAAGAAGAGGCTAGTGTTGTGGAGGTGGAAGAGGTGGGTAGTGTTGTGGAGGAGGAGGAGGAGGAGGAGGGTAGTGTTGTGGAGGAGGGGGAAGAGGAGGAGGGTAATGTTTTGGAGGAAGAGGAGGAGGAGGAGGAGGGTAGTGTTGTGGAGGAGGAAGAGGAGGGTTGTGTTGAAGAGAAGGAAGAGGAGGATATAGTTGTGGAGGAGGAAGAGGATAGTTGTTTTGTGGAGGAGAAGGAGAAGGGTAGTGTTGTGGAAGAGGAAGAGGAGGGTAGTGTTGTAGAGGAAGAGGAGGGTTGTGTTGTGGAGGAGGAAGAGGAGGGTAGTGTTGTGGAAGAAGAGAAAGGTAGCGTTGTGGAGGAGGAAGAGGAGGGTAGTGTTGTGGAGGAGGAAGAGGGGGGTAGTGTTGAGGAGGAGGAAGAGGAGGAAACTGTTGTAGAGGAGGAGGAGGAGGGTAGTGGTTTTGATGAGAAAGAGAAGGGAAGTTTTCTGGAGAAGGAAGAGGAGGGTAGTATTGTGGAGAAGGAAGAGGAGGGTAGTGGTGTGGAGGAGGAAGAGGGGGGTGGTGTTGAGGAGGAGGAAGAGGAGGGAAGTGTTGTAAAGGAGGAGGAGGAGGAGGGTAATGTTGTGGAGTAGGAAGAGGAGGGTAATGTTGTGGAGGAGGAAGAGAAGGGTAGTGTTGTGTAGGAGGAAGAGGAGGATAGTGTTGTGGAGGAGGAAGAGAAGGGTAGTGTTGTGGAGGAGGAAGAGGAGGGTAGTGTTCTGGAGGAGGATGAGGAGGATAGTGTTGTGATAATAGAAGAGGAGGGTAGTGTTGTGGAGGATAAAGAGGAAGGTAGTGTTGTGGTGAATAAAGAGGAGGGGTAGTGTTGTGGAGGAGGAGGAGGAGGAGGGTTGTGTTGTGCAGAAGGAAGAGGAGAATAGTGTTGTGGAGGAGGAAGAGGAGGGTAGTGTTGTGGAGGAGGAAGAGGATGATCGTGTTGTGGAGAAGGAAGAGGAGGGTACAGTTGTGGAGGAGGAAGAGGAGGGTACAGTTGTGGAGGAGGAAGAGGAGGGTAGTGTTGAGGAGAAGGAAGAGGAGGGAAGTGTTGTGGAAGAAGAAGAGAAGGGTAGTGTTCTGGAGGAGGAGGAGGGTAATGTTGTGGAGGAGGAGGAGGAGGGTTGTGTTGTGGAGGAGGAAGAGGAGAGTAGTGGTGTGGAGGAGGAAGAGGAAGGTAGTGTTGAGGAGGAGGAAGAGGAGGGAAGTGTTGTAAAGGAGGAGGAGGAGGAGTGTAATGTTGTGGAGGAGGAAGAGGAGAGTAATGTTGTGGAGGAGGAAGAGGAGGATAATGTTGTGGAGGAGGAAGAGGAGGGTAGAGTTGTGGAGGAGGAAGAGGAGGGTAGTGTTGTGGGGGAGGAGGAGGGGGGTAGTGTTGGGGAGGCGGAAGAGGAGGGTAGTATTGTGGAATAGGAGGAGGAAGATGTAGTGTTATGGAGGAGGAAGAAGAGGGAAGTGTTGTGGAGAAGAAAGAGGAGAGAAGTGTTGTGGAAGAAGAGGATAAAGGTAGTGTTGTGGAAGAGGAAGAGGGGGGTAGTGTTGTGGAGGAGGAAGAGGGGGTAGTGTTGAGGAGGAAGAGGAGGGAACTGTTGTAGAGGAGGAGGAGGAGTGTAGTGGTTTGGATGAGAAGTGTTGTGGAAGAGGAGAGAAGTGTTGTGGAAGAGGAAGAGGAGGCTTGTGTTATGGAGGAGGAAGAGGAGGGTAGTGTTCTGGAGGAGGAAGAGGAGGGTAATGTTGTGGAGGTGGAAGAGGAGGGTAATGTTGTGGAGGAGGAAGAGGAGGATAGTGTTGTGAATAAGGAAGAGGAGGGTAGTGTTGTGGAGGATAAAGAGGAGGTAGTGTTGTGGAGATGGAAGAGTAGTGTAGTGTTGTGGAGAAGGAGGAGGAGGGTAGTGTTGTTTAGGAGGGAGAGGAGGGTAGTGTTGTGGAGGAGGAAGAGGAGGGTAGTGTTGTGGAGGAGGAAGTGGAGGGTAGTGTTGAGGAGGAGGAAGAGGAGGGGTACAGTTGTGGAGGAGGAAGAGGAGGGTAGTGTTGTGGAGAAGGAAGAGGAGGGTAGAGTTGTGGAGGAGGAAGAGGAGGATAGAGTTCTGGAGGAGGAAGAGGAGGGTAGTGTTGTTGAGATGGAAGAGGAGGGTAGTGTTGTGGAGGAGGAAGAGGAGGGAAGTGTTGTGGAGGAGGAAGAGGAGGGAAGTATTGAGGAGGAGGAGGAGGAGGGTAGTGTTGTGGAGGAGGAAGAGGAGGGTAGTATTGTGGGGGAGGAGGAGGATGGTAGTGTTGTGGAGGAGGAGGAGGAGTGTAGTGTTGTGGAAAAGGAAGAGGAGGGTAGTGTTGTGGTAAAGGAAGAGGAGGGGTAGTGTTGTGGAGGAGGAAGAGGAGGGCAGTGTTGTGGAGGAGGAAGAGGAGGGTAGTGTTGTTGAGGAGGAGGAGGAGGGGAGTGTTGTGGAGGAGGGAGAGGAGGGTAGTGTTGGGGAGGAGGAAGAGGAGGGTAGTGTTGTGGAGGAGGAAGAGGAGGGTAGTGTTATGGAGGAGGAGGAGGAGTGTAGTGCTGTGGAGAAGGAAGAGGAGGGTAGTGTTTTGGTAAAGGAAAAGGAGGGGTAGTGTTGTGGAGGAGGAAGAGGAGGGTAGTGTTGTGGAGAAGGAAGAGGAGGGTAGTGTTGTGGAGGAGGAGGAGGAGGGTAGTGTTGTGGAGGAGGGAGAGGAGGGTAGTGTTGGGGAGGAGGAAGAGGTGGGTAGTGTTGTGGAGGAGGAAGAAGAGGGTAGTGTTGTGGAGGAGGAAGAGGAGGGTAGTGTTGTGGAGGAGGAAGAGGAGGATAGAGTTGTGGAGGAGGAAAAGGAGGTTAGTGTTGTTGAGATGGAAGAGGAGGGTAGTGTTGTGGAGGAGGAAGAGGAGGGAAGTGTTGTGGAGGAGTAAGAGGAGGGGAGTGTTGTGGAGGAGGAAGAGGAGGGTACTGTTGTGGAGGAGGAGGAGGGTAGTGTTGTGGAGGAGGAGGTGGAGCGTTGTGTTGTGGAGAAGGAAGAGGAGGGTTGTGTTATGGAGGAGGAAGAGGAGGGGAGTGTTGTGGAGGAGGAAGAGGAGGGTAGTGGTGTGAAGGAGGAAGTGGAGGGTAGTGTTGTGGAGGAGGAGGTGGAGGATAGTGTTGTGGAGGAGGAAGAGGAGGGTAGTGTTGTGGAGGAGGAAGAGGAGGGTAGTGTTGTGGAGGAGGAAGTGGAGGTTAGTGTTGTGGAGGAGGAAGAGGAGGGTAGTGTTGTGGAGGAGGAAGTGGAGGGTAGTGTTGCGGAGGAGGAGGTGGATATTGTTGGTGAGGAGGAAGAGGAGGGAAGAGTTGTGGAGGAGGAAGAGGAGGGTAGTGTTGTAGAGAAGGAAGAGGAGGGTAGAGTTGTGGAGGAGGAAGAGGAGGGTAGAGTTGTGGAGGAGGAAGAGGAGGGTAGTGTTGTTGAGGAGGAAGAGGAGGGTAGAGTTGTGGAGGAGGAAGAGGAGGGTAGAGTTGTGGAGGAGGAAGAGGAGGGTAGAGTTGTGGAGGAGGAAGAGGAGGGTAGAGTTGTGGAGGAGGAAGAGGAGGGTAGTGTTGTTGAGATGGAAGAGGAGGGTAGAGGAGGGTAGTGTAAGAGGAGGGAAGTGTTAAGGAGGAGGAGGAGGAGGAGGGTAGTGTTGTGGAGGAGGAAGAGGAGGGAAGTGTTGTGGAGGAGGAAAAGGAGGGAAGTGTTGAGGAGGAGGAGGAGGAGGAGGAGGGTAGTGTTGTGGAGGAGGAAGAGGATGGTAGTGTTGTGGAGGAGGAGGAAAAGGGTAGTGTTGTGGAGGAGGAGGAGGAGGGTAGTGTTGTGGAGGAGGAGGAGAAGGGTAGTGTTGTGGAGGAGGAGGAGGAGGGTTGTGTTGTGGAGAAGGAAGAGGAGGGTTGTGTTATGGAGGAGGAAGAGGAGGAAGTGTTGTGGAGGAGGAGGAGGGTTGTGTTGTGGAGGAGGAAGAGGAGGGGAGTGTTGTGGAGGAGGAAGAGGAGGGTAGTGGTGTGAAGGAGGAAGTGGAGGGTAGTGTTGTGGAGGAGGAGGTGGATAGTGTTGGTGAGGCGGAAGAGGAGGGTAGAGTTGTGGAGGAGGAAGAGGAGGGTAGAGTTGTGGAGGAGGAAGAGGAGGGTAGTGTTGTGGAGGAGGAAGAGGAGGGTAGAGTTGTGGAGGAGGAAGAGGAGGGTAGAGTTGTGGAGGAGGAAGAGGAGGGTAGTGTTGTGGAGAAGGAAGAGGAGGGTAGAGTTGTGGAGGAGGAAGAGGAGGGTAGAGTTGTGGAGGAGGAAGAGGAGGGTAGAGTTGTGGAGGAGGAAGAGGAGGGTAGTGTTGTGGAGGAGGAAGTGGAGGGTAGTGTTGTGGAGGAGGAAGTGGAGGGTAGTGTTGTGGAGGAGGAAGAGGAGGGTAGTGTTATGGAGAAGGAAAAGGAGAGTAGTGTTGTTGAGAAGGATGAGGAGGGTTGTGTTGAGGAGAAGGAAGAGGAGGGTAGTGATGTGGATGAGGAAGAGGATGAGGGTAGTGTTGTGGAGGACAAGTAGGGTAGACCAAGGAAGCAACACTCACCCTCTCACCAACACAGTAGGCCAGGGTGACCACACTCACCCTCTCATCAACACAGTAGGCCAGGGAGATAACACAGTAGGCCAGGGTGACCACACTCACCCTCCCACCAACACAGTAGGCCAGGGAGACAACACTCACCCTCTCACCAACACAGTAGGCCAGGGAGGCAACACTCACCCTCTCACCAACACAGTAGGCCAGGGAGGTAACACTCACCCTCTCACCAACACAGTAGGCCAGGGAGGTAACACTCACCCTCTCACCAACACAGTAGGCCAGGGTGACCACACTCACCCTCTCACCAACACAGTTGGCCAGGGTGACCACACTCACCCTCTCACCAACACAGTAGGCCAGGGTGACAACACTCACCCTCTCACCAACACAGTAGGCCAGGGAAGCAACACTCACCCTCTCACCAACACAGTAGGCCAGGGTGACAACACTCACCCTCTCACCAACACAGTAGGCCAGGGTGACCACACTCACCCTCTCACCAACACAGTTGGCCAGGGTGACAACACTCACCCTCTCACCAACACAGTAGTCCAGGGAAGCAACACTTACCCTCTCACCAATACAGTAGGCCAGGGAGGCAACACTCACCCTCTCACCAGCACAGTAGGCCAGAGAGGCAACTCTCACCCTCTCACCATCACAGTAGGCCAGGGAGGCAACACTCACCCTCTCACCAACACAGTAGGCCAGGGAGGCAACAATCACCCTCTCACCAACACAGTAAGCCAGGGAGACAATACTCACCCCCTCACAAACATAGTAGGCCAGGGAGGCAACTCTCACCCTCTCACCAACACAGTAGGCCAGGGAGACAACACAGTAGGCCAGGGAGGCAACACTCACCCTCCCACCAACACAGTTGGCCAGGGTGACAACACTCACCCTCTCATCAACACAGTAGGCCAGGGAGGCAACACTCACCCTTTCACCAACACAGTAGGCCAGGGAGGCAACACTCACCCTCCCACCAACACAGTAGGCCAGGGAGGCAACACTCACCCTCTCATCAACACAGTAGGCCAGGGTGACCACACTCACCCTCTCACCAACACAGTAGGCCAGGGAGACAATACAGTAGGCCAGGGAGGCAACACTCACCCTCTCACCAACACAGTAGGCCAGGGAGGCAACACTCACCCTCTCACCAACACAGAAGGCCAGGGAGGCAACACTCACCCTCTCACCAACACAGTAGACCAGGGTGACCACACTCACCCTCTCACCAACACAGTAGGCCAGGGAGGCAACACTCACCCTCTCACCAACACAGTAGGCCAGGGAGGCAACACTCACCCTCTCACCAACACAGTAGGCCAGGGAGGCAACACTCACCCTCCCACCAACACAGTAGGCCAGGGAGGCAACACTCACCCTCTCACCAACACAGTAGGCCAGGGTGACCACACTCACCCTCTCACCAACACAGTAGGCCAGGGAGGCAACACTCACCCTCTCTCCTACACAGTAGGCCAAGGAGGCAACACTCACCCTCTCACCAACACAGTAGGCCAGGGAGGCAACACTCACCCTCCCACCAACACAGTAGGCCAGGGAGGCAACACTCACCCTCTCACCAACACAGTAGGCCAGGGAGACAACACAGTAGGCCAGGGAGGCAACACTCACCCTCTCTCCTACACAGTAGGCCAAGGAGGCAACACTCACCCTCTCACCAACACAGTAGGCCAGGGAGGCAACACTCACCCTCCCACCAACACAGTAGGCCAGGGAGGCAACACTCACCCTCTCACCAACACAGTAGGCCAGGGAGACAACACAGTAGGCCAGGGTGACCACACTCACCCTCTCATCAACACAGTAGGCCAGGGAGGCAACACTCACCCTCTCACCAACACAGTAGGCCAGGGTGACCACACTCACCCTCTCACCAACACAGTAGGCCAGGGTGACAACACAGTAGGCCAGGGAGACAACACAGTAGGCCAGGGTGACCACACTCACCCTCTCACCAACACAGTAGGCCAGGGAGACAACACTCACCCTCTCACCAACACAGTAGACCAGGGAGGCAACACTCACCCTCTCACCAACACAGTAGGCCAGGGAGACAACACAGTAGGCCAGGGTGACCACACTCACCCTCTCACCAACACAGTAGGCCAGGGAGGCAACACTCACCCTCTCACCAACACAGTAGGCCAGGGAGGCAACACTCACCCTCTCACCAACGCAGTAGGCCAGGGAGACAACACAGTAGGCCAGGGTGACCACACTCACCCTCTCACCAACACAGTAGGCCAGGGTGACCACACTCACCCTCTCATCAACACAGTAGGCCAGGGAGACAACACAGTAGGCCAGGGTGACCACACTCACCCTCTCACCAACACAGTAGGCCAGGGAGGCAACACTCACCCTCTCACCAACACAGTAGGCCAGGGAGGCAACACTCACCCTCTCACCAACACAGTAGGCCAGGGAGACAACACTCACCCTCTCACCAACACAGTAGGCCAGGGAGACAACACTCTCCCTCTCACCAACACAGAAGGCCAGGGTGACCACACTCACCCTATCACCAACACAGTAGGCCAGGGAGGCAACACTCACCCTCTCACCAACACAATAGGCCAGGGAGACAACACTCACCCTCTCACCAACACAGTAGGCCAGGGAGGCAACACTCACCCTCTCACCAACACAGTAGGCCAGGGTGACCACACTCACCCTCTCATCAACACAGTAGGCCAGGGAGGCAACACTCACCCTCTCACCAACACAGTAGGCCAGGGAGGCAACACTCACCCTCCCACCAACACAGTAGGCCAGGGAGGCAACACTCACCCTTTAATCAACACAGTAGGCCAGGGAGGCAACACTCACCCTCTCATCAACACAGTAGGCCAGGGAGGCAACACTCACCCTCTCATCAACACAGTAGGCCAGGGAGGCAACACTCACCCTCTCACCAACACAGTAGGCCAGGGAGGCAACACTCACCCTCCCACCAACACAGTAGGCCAGGGAGGCAACACTCACCCTCTCATCAACACAGTAGGCCAGGGAGGCAACACTCACCCTCTCACCAACACAGTAGGCCAGGGTGACCACACTCACCCTCTCACCAACACAGTAGGCCAGGGAGGCAACACTCACCCTCTCACCAACACAGTAGGCCAGGGAGGCAACACTCACCCTCTCACCAACACAGTAGGCCAGGGTGACCACACTCACCCTCTCACCAACACAGTAGGCCAGGGAGGCAACACTCACCCTCTCACCAACACAGTAGGCCAGGGAGGCAACACTCACCCTCTCACCAACACAGTAGGCCAGGGAGACAACACAGTAGGCCAGGGTGACCACACTCACCCTCTCATCAACACAGTAGGCCAGGGAGGCAACACTCACCCTCTCACCAACACAGTAGGCCAGGAAGGCAACACTCACCCTCTCACCAACACAGTAGGCCAGGGAGGCAACACTCACCCTCTCATCAACACAGTAGGCCAGGGAGGCAACACTCTCCCTCTCACCAACACAGTAGGCCAGGGAGGCAACACTCACCCTCTCACCAACACAGTAGGCCAGGGTGACCACACTCACCCTCTCACCAACACAGTAGGCCAGGGAGGCAACACTCACCCTCTCACCAACACAGTAGGCCAGGGAGGCAACACTCACCCTCTCACCAACACAGTAGGCCAGGGTGACCACACTCACCCTCTCACCAACACAGTAGGCCAGGGAGACAACACAGTAGGCCAGGGAGGCAACACTCACCCTCTCACCAACACAGTAGACCAGGGAGGCAACACTCACCCTCTCACCAACACAGTAGGCCAGGGAGGCAACACGCACCCTCTCACCAACACAGTAGGCCAGGGTGACCACACTCACCCTCTCACCAACACAGTAGACCAGGGAGGCAACACTCACCCTCACACCAACACAGTAGGCCAGGGTGACCACACTCACCCTCTCACCAACACAGTAGGCCAGGGAGGCAACACTCACCCTCTCACCAACACAGTAGGCCAGGGAGGCAACACTCACCCTATCACCAACACAGTAGACCAGGGAGGCAACACTGACCCTCTCACCAACACAGTAGGCCAGGGAGACAACACAGTAGGCCAGGGAGGCAACACTCACCCTCCCACCAACACAGTTGACCAGGGTGACAACACTCACCCTCTCATCAACACAGTAGGCCAGGGAGGCAACACTCACCCTCTCACCAACACAGTAGGCCAGGGAGGCAACACTCACCCTCCCACCAACACAGTAGGCCAGGGAGGCAACACTCACCCTCTCATCAACACAGTAGGCCAGGGTGACCACACTCACCCTCTCACCAACACAGTAGGCCAGGGAGACAACACAGTAGGCCAGGGAGCCAACACTCACCCTCTCACCAACACAGTAGATCAGGGAGGCAACACTCACCCTCTCACCAACACAGTAGGCCAGGGAGGCAACACTCACCCTCTCACCAACACAGTAGGCCAGGGTGACCACACTCACCCTCTCACCAACACAGTAGACCAGGGAGGCAACACTCACCCTCTCACCAACACAGTAGGCCAGGGTGACCACACTCACCCTCTCACCAACACAGTAGGCCAGGGAGGCAACACTCACCCTCTCACCAACACAGTAGACCAGGGAGGCAACACTGACCCTCTCACCAACACAGTAGGCCAGGGTGACCACACTCACCCTCTCACCAACACAGTAGGCCAGGGTGACCACACTCACCCTCTCACCAACACAGTAGGCCAGGGAGGCAACACTCACCCTCTCACCAACACAGTAGGCCAGGGAGGCAACACTCACCCTCTCACCAACACAGTAGGCCAGGGTGACCACACTCACCCTCTCACCAACACAGTAGACCAGGGAGGCAACACTGACCCTCTCACCAACACAGTAGGCCAGGGTGACCACACTCACCCTCTCACCAACACAGTAGGCCAGGGTGACCACACTCACCCTCTCACCAACACAGTAGGCCAGGGAGGCAACACTCACCCTCTCACCAACACAGTAGGCCAGGGAGGCAACACTCACCCTCTCATCAACACAGTAGGCCAGGGTGACAACACAGTAGGCCAGGGTGACAACACTCTCCATCTCATCAACACAGTAGGCCAGGGAGGCAACACTCACCCTCTCACCAACACAGTAGGCCAGGGAGGCAACACTCACCCTCTCACCAACACAGTAGGCCAGGGAGGCAACACTCACCCTCTCACCAACACAGTAGACCAGGGTGACCACACTCACCCTCTCACCAACACAGTAGGCCAGGGAGGCAACACTCACCCTCTCACCAACACAGTAGGCCAGGGAGGCAACACTCACCCTCTCACCAACACAGTAGGCCAGGGAGGCAACACTCACCCTCCCACCAACACAGTAGGCCAGGGAGGCAACACTCACCCTCTCACCAACACAGTAGGCCAGGGTGACCACACTCACCCTCTCACCAACACAGTAGGCCAGGGAGGCAACACTCACCCTCTCACCAACACAGTAGGCCAGGGAGGCAACACTCACCCTCTCACCAACACAGTAGGCCAGGGAGGCAACACTCACCCTCCCACTAACACAGTAGGCCAGGGAGGCAACACTTACCCTCTCACCAACACAGTAGGGCAGGGAGGCAACACTCACCCTCTCACCAACACAGTAGGCCAGGGTGACCACACTCACCCTCTCACCAACACAGTAGGCCAGGGAGACAACACAGTAGGCCAGGGTGACCACACTCACCCTCTCATCAACACAGTAGGCCAGGGAGGCAACACTCACCCTCTCACCAACACAGTAGGCCAGGGTGACCACACTCACCCTCTCACCAACACAGTAGGCCAGGGTGACAACACAGTAGGCCAGGGAGACAACACAGTAGGCCAGGGTGACCACACTCACCCTCTCACCAACACAGTAGGCCAGGGAGACAACACTCACCCTCTCACCAACACAGTAGACCAGGGAGGCAACACTCACCCTCTCACCAACACAGTAGGCCAGGGAGACAACACAGTAGGCCAGGGTGACCACACTCACCCTCTCACCAACACAGTAGGCCAGGGAGGCAACACTCACCCTCTCACCAACACAGTAGGCCAGGGAGGCAACACTCACCCTCTCACCAACACAGTAGGCCAGGGAGACAACACAGTAGGCCAGGGTGACCACACTCACCCTCTCACCAACACAGTAGACTAGGGAGGCAACACTCACCCTCTCACCAACACAGTAGGCCAGGGTGACCACACTCACCCTCTCATCAACACAGTAGGCCAGGGAGACAACACAGTAGGCCAGGGTGACCACACTCACCCTCTTACCAACACAGTAGGCCAGGGAGGCAACACTCACCCTCTCACCAACACAGTAGGCCAGGGAGGCAACACTCACCCTCTCACCAACACAGTAGGCCAGGGAGACAACACTCACCCTCTCACCAACACAGTAGGCCAGGGAGACAACACTCTCCCTCTCACCAACACAGTAGGCCAGGGTGACCACACTCACCCTCTCACCAACACAGTAGGCCAGGGAGGCAACACTCACCCTCTCACCAACACAATAGGCCATGGAGACAACACTCACCCTCTCACCAACACAGTAGGCCAGGGAGGCAACACTCACCCTCTCACCAACACAGTAGGCCAGGGTGACCACACTCACCCTCTCATCAACACAGTAGGCCAGGGAGGCAACACTCACCCTCTCACCAACACAGTAGGCCAGGGAGGCAACACTCACCCTCCCACCAACACAGTAGGCCAGGGAGGCAACACTCACCCTCTCATCAACACAGTAGGCCAGGGAGGCAACACTCACCCTCTCATCAACACAGTAGGCCAGGGAGGCAACACTCACCCTCTCATCAACACAGTAGGCCAGGGAGGCAACACTCACCCTCTCACCAACACAGTAGGCCAGGGAGGCAACACTCACCCTCCCACCAACACAGTAAGCCAGGGAGGCAACACTCACCCTCTCATCAACACAGTAGGCCAGGGAGGCAACACTCACCCTCTCACCAACACAGTAGGCCAGGGTGACCACACTCACCCTCTCACCAACACAGTAGGCCAGGGAGGCAACACTCACCCTCCCACCAACACAGTAGGCCAGGGAGGCAACACTCACCCTTTAATCAACACAGTAGGCCAGGGAGGCAACACTCACCCTCTCATCAACACAGTAGGCCAGGGAGGCAACACTCACCCTCTCATCAACACAGTAGGCCAGGGAGGCAACACTCACCCTCTCACCAACACAGTAGGCCAGGGAGGCAACACTCACCCTCCCACCAACACAGTAGGCCAGGGAGGCAACACTCACCCTCTCATCAACACAGTAGGCCAGGGAGGCAACACTCACCCTCTCACCAACACAGTAGGCCAGGGTGACCACACTCACCCTCTCACCAACACAGTAGGCCAGGGAGGCAACACTCACCCTCTCACCAACACAGTCGGCCAGGGAGGCAACACTCACCCTCTCACCCACACAGTAGGCCAGGGTGACCACACTCACCCTCTCACCAACACAGTAGGCCAGGGAGGCAACACTCACCCTCTCACCAACACAGTAGGCCAGGGAGGCAACACTCACCCTCTCACCAACACAGTAGGCCAGGGAGACAACACAGTAGGCCAGGGTGACCACACTCACCCTCTCATCAACACAGTAGGCCAGGGAGGCAACACTCACCCTCTCACCAACACAGTAGGCCAGGGAGGCAACACTCACCCTCTCACCAACACAGTAGGCCAGGGAGGCAACACTCACCCTCTCATCAACACAGTAGGCCAGGGAGGCAACACTCTCCCTCTCACCAACACAGTAGGCCAGGGAGGCAACACTCACCCTCTCACCAACACAGTAGGCCAGGGTGACCACACTCACCCTCTCACCAACACAGTAGGCCAGGGAGGCAACACTCACCCTCTCACCAACACAGTAGGCCAGGGAGGCAACACTCACCCTCTCACCAACACAGTAGGCCAGGGTGACCACACTCACCCTCTCACCAACACAGTAGGCCAGGGAGACAACACAGTAGGCCAGGGAGGCAACACTCACCCTCTCACCAACACAGTAGACCAGGGAGGCAACACTCACCCTCTCACCAACACAGTAGGCCAGGGAGGCAACACGCACCCTCTCACCAACACAGTAGGCCAGGGTGACCACACTCACCCTCTCACCAACACAGTAGACCAGGGAGGCAACACTCACCCTCACACCAACACAGTAGGCCAGGGTGACCACACTCACCCTCTCACCAACACAGTAGGCCAGGGAGGCAACACTCACCCTCTCTCCAACACAGTAGGCCAGGGAGGCAACACTCACCCTATCACCAACACAGTAGACCAGGGAGGCAACACTGACCCTCTCACCAACACAGTAGGCCAGGGAGACAACACAGTAGGCCAGGGAGGCAACACTCACCCTCCCACCAACACAGTTGGCCAGGGTGACAACACTCACCCTCTCATCAACACAGTAGGCCAGGGAGGCAACACTCACCCTCTCACCAACACAGTAGGCCAGGGAGGCAACACTCACCCTCCCACCAACACAGTAGGCCAGGGAGGCAACACTCACCCTCTCATCAACACAGTAGGCCAGGGTGACCACACTCACCCTCTCACCAACACAGTAGGCCAGGGAGACAACACAGTAGGCCAGGGAGCCAACACTCACCCTCTCACCAACACAGTAGATCAGGGAGGCAACACTCACCCTCTCACCAACACAGTAGGCCAGGGAGGCAACACTCACCCTCTCACCAACACAGTAGGCCAGGGTGACCACACTCACCCTCTCACCAACACAGTAGACCAGGGAGGCAACACTCACCCTCTCACCAACACAGTAGGCCAGGGTGACCACACTCACCCTCTCACCAACACAGTAGGCCAGGGAGGCAACACTCACCCTCTCACCAACACAGTAGACCAGGGAGGCAACACTGACCCTCTCACCAACACAGTAGGCCAGGGTGACCACACTCACCCTCTCACCAACACAGTAGGCCAGGGTGACCACACTCACCCTCTCACCAACACAGTAGGCCAGGGAGGCAACACTCACCCTCTCACCAACACAGTAGGCCAGGGAGGCAACACTCACCCTCTCACCAACACAGTAGGCCAGGGTGACCACACTCACCCTCTCACCAACACAGTAGACCAGGGAGGCAACACTGACCCTCTCACCAACACAGTAGGCCAGGGTGACCACACTCTCCCTCTCACCAACACAGTAGGCCAGGGTGACCACACTCACCCTCTCACCAACACAGTAGGCCAGGGAGGCAACACTCACCCTCTCACCAACACAGTAGGCCAGGGAGGCAACACTCACCCTCTCATCAACACAGTAGGCCAGGGTGACAACACAGTAGGCCAGGGTGACAACACTCTCCATCTCATCAACACAGTAGGCCAGGGAGGCAACACTCACCCTCTCACCAACACAGTAGGCCAGGGAGGCAACACTCACCCTCTCACCAACACAGTAGGCCAGGGAGGCAACACTCACCCTCTCACCAACACAGTAGACCAGGGTGACCACACTCACCCTCTCACCAACACAGTAGGCCAGGGAGGCAACACTCACCCTCTCACCAACACAGTAGGCCAGGGAGGCAACACTCACCCTCTCACCAACACAGTAGGCCAGGGAGGCAACACTCACCCTCCCACCAACACAGTAGGCCAGGGAGGCAACACTCACCCTCTCACCAACACAGTAGGCCAGGGTGACCACACTCACCCTCTCACCAACACAGTAGGCCAGGGAGGCAACACTCACCCTCTCACCAACACAGTAGGCCAGGGAGGCAACACTCACCCTCTCACCAACACAGTAGGCCAGGGAGGCAACACTCACCCTCCCACTAACACAGTAGGCCAGGGAGGCAACACTTACCCTCTCACCAACACAGTAGGGCAGGGAGGCAACACTCACCCTCTCACCAACACAGTAGGCCAGGGTGACCACACTCACCCTCTCACCAACACAGTAGGCCAGGGAGACAACACAGTAGGCCAGGGTGACCACACTCACCCTCTCATCAACACAGTAGGCCAGGGAGGCAACACTCACCCTCTCACCAACACAGTAGGCCAGGGTGACCACACTCACCCTCTCACCAACACAGTAGGCCAGGGTGACAACACAGTAGGCCAGGGAGACAACACAGTAGGCCAGGGTGACCACACTCACCCTCTCACCAACACAGTAGGCCAGGGAGACAACACTCACCCTCTCACCAACACAGTAGACCAGGGAGGCAACACTCACCCTCTCACCAACACAGTAGGCCGGGGAGACAACACAGTAGGCCAGGGTGACCACACTCACCCTCTCACCAACACAGTAGGCCAGGGAGGCAACACTCACCCTCTCACCAACACAGTAGGCCAGGGAGGCAACACTCACCCTCTCACCAACACAGTAGGCCAGGGAGACAACACAGTAGGCCAGGGTGACCACACTCACCCTCTCACCAACACAGTAGACTAGGGAGGCAACACTCACCCTCTCACCAACACAGTAGGCCAGGGTGACCACACTCACCCTCTCATCAACACAGTAGGCCAGGGAGACAACACAGTAGGCCAGGGTGACCACACTCACCCTCTTACCAACACAGTAGGCCAGGGAGGCAACACTCACCCTCTCACCAACACAGTAGGCCAGGGAGGCAACACTCACCCTCTCACCAACACAGTAGGCCAGGGAGACAACACTCACCCTCTCACCAACACAGTAGGCCAGGGAGACAACACTCTCCCTCTCACCAACACAGTAGGCCAGGGTGACCACACTCACCCTCTCACCAACACAGTAGGCCAGGGAGGCAACACTCACCCTCTCACCAACACAATAGGCCATGGAGACAACACTCACCCTCTCACCAACACAGTAGGCCAGGGAGGCAACACTCACCCTCTCACCAACACAGTAGGCCAGGGTGACCACACTCACCCTCTCATCAACACAGTAGGCCAGGGAGGCAACACTCACCCTCTCACCAACACAGTAGGCCAGGGAGGCAACACTCACCCTCCCACCAACACAGTAGGCCAGGGAGGCAACACTCACCCTCTCATCAACACAGTAGGCCAGGGAGGCAACACTCACCCTCTCATCAACACAGTAGGCCAGGGAGGCAACACTCACCCTCTCATCAACACAGTAGGCCAGGGAGGCAACACTCACCCTCTCACCAACACAGTAGGCCAGGGAGGCAACACTCACCCTCCCACCAACACAGTAAGCCAGGGAGGCAACACTCACCCTCTCATCAACACAGTAGGCCAGGGAGGCAACACTCACCCTCTCACCAACACAGTAGGCCAGGGTGACCACACTCACCCTCTCACCAACACAGTAGGCCAGGGAGGCAACACTCACCCTCTCACCAACACAGTAGGCCAGGGTGACCACACTCACCCTCTCACCAACACAGTAGGCCAGGGAGGCAACACTCACCCTCTCACCAACACAGTAGGCCAGGGAGACAACACAGTAGGCCAGGGTGACAACACTCACCCTCTCATCAACACAGTAGGCCAGGGAGGCAACACTCACCCTCTCACCAACACAGTAGGCCAGGGTGACCACACTCACCCTCTCATCAACACAGTAGGCCAGGGAGGCAACACTCACCCTCTCACCAACACAGTAGGCCAGGGAGGCAACACTCACCCTCCCACCAACACAGTAGGCCAGGGAGGCAACACTCACCCTCTCATCAACACAGTAGGCCAGGGAGGCAACACTCACCCTCTCATCAACACAGTAGGCCAGGGAGGCAACACTCACCCTCTCATCAACACAGTAGGCCAGGGAGGCAACACTCACCCTCTCACCAACACAGTAGGCCAGGGAGGCAACACTCACCCTCCCACCAACACAGTAAGCCAGGGAGGCAACACTCACCCTCTCATCAACACAGTAGGCCAGGGAGGCAACACTCACCCTCTCACCAACACAGTAGGCCAGGGTGACCACACTCACCCTCTCACCAACACAGTAGGCCAGGGAGGCAACACTCACCCTCTCACCAACACAGTAGGCCAGGGTGACCACACTCACCCTCTCACCAACACAGTAGGCCAGGGAGGCAACACTCACCCTCTCACCAACACAGTAGGCCAGGGAGACAACACAGTAGGCCAGGGTGACCACACTCACCCTCTCATCAACACAGTAGGCCAGGGAGGCAACACTCACCCTCTCACCAACACAGTAGGCCAGGGAGGCAACACTCACCCTCTCACCAACACAGTAGGCCAGGGAGGCAACACTCACCCTCTCATCAACACAGTAGGCCAGGGAGGCAACACTCTCCCTCTCACCAACACAGTAGGCCAGGGAGGCAACACTCACCCTCTCACCAACACAGTAGGCCAGGGTGACCACACTCACCCTCTCACCCACACAGTAGGCCAGGGAGGCAACACTCACCCTCTCAATTACACAGTAGGCCAGGGAGGCAACACTCACCCTCTCACCAACACAGTAGGCCAGGGTGACCACACTCACCCTCTCACCAACACAGTAGGCCAGGGAGACAACACAGTAGGCCAGGGTGACCACACTCACCCTCTCATCAACACAGTAGGCCAGGGAGGCAACACTCTCCCTCTCACCAACACAGTAGACCAGGGAGGCAACACTCACCCTCTCACCAACACAGTAGGCCAGGGAGGCAACACTCACCCTCTCACCAACACAGTAGGCCAGGGAGGTAACACTCTCCCTCTCACCAACACAGTAGGCCAGGGTGACAACACAGTAGGCCAGGGAGGCAACACTCACCCTCTCACCAACACAGTAGGCCAGGGAGGCAACACTCACCCTCTCATCAACACAGTAGGCCAGGGTGACAACACAGTAGGCCAGGGAGGCAACACTCACCCTCTCACCAACACAGTAGGTCAGGGAGACAACACAGTAGGCCAGGCAGGCAACACTCTCCATCTCATCAACACAGTAGGCCAGGGTGACAACACAGTAGGCCAGGGAGGCAACACTTACCCTCTCACCAACACAGTAGGCCAGGGAGGCAACACTCACCCTCTCATCAACACAGTAGGCAAGGGTGACAAACACTCACCCTCTCACCAACACAGTAGGCTAGGGTGACAAACACTCACCCTCTCACCTACACAGTAGGCCAGGGAGACAACACAGTAGGCCAGGGAGGCAACACTCTCCATCTCATCAACACAGTAGGCCAGGGTGACAACACAGTAGGCCCGGGAGGCATGACTCACCCTCTCACCAACACAGTAGGCCAGGGAGGAAACACCCACCCTCTCATCAACACAGTAGGCCAGGGTGACAACACAGTAGGCCAGGGAGGCAACACTCTCCCTCTCATCAACACAGTAGGCCAGGGGTGACAACACAGTAGGCCAGGGAGGCAACACTCACCCTCTCATCAACACAGTAGGCCAGGGTGACAACACAGTAGGCCAGGGAGGCAACACTCACCCTCTCATCAACACAGTACTCCAGGGAGACAACACAGTAGGCCAGGGAGGCAACACTCACCCTCTCACCAACACAGTAGACCAGGGAGGCAACACTCACCCTCTCACTAACACAGTAGGCCAGGGAGGCAACACTCACCCTCTCATCAACACAGTAGACCAGGGAGGCAACACTCTCCATCTCATCAACACAGTAGGCCAGGGAGGCAACACTCACCCTCTCACCAACACAGTAGGCCAGGGTGACCACACTCACCCTCTCACCAACACAGTTGGCCAGGGAGGCAACACTCACCCTCTCACCAACACAGTAGGCCAGGGAGGCAACACTCACCCTCTCACCAACACAGTAGGCCAGGGAGGCAACACTCACCCTCTCACCAACACAGTAGGCCAGGGAGGCAACACTCACCCTCTCACCAACACAGTAGGCCAGGGTGACCACACTCACCCTCTCACCAACACAGTAGGCCAGGGTGACCACACTCACCCTCTCACCAACTCAGTAGGCCAGGGAGGCAACACTCACCCTCTCACCAACACAGTAGGCCAGGGAGGCAACACTGACCCTCTCACCAACACAGTAGGCCAGGGTGACCACACTCACCCTCTCACCAACTCAGTAGGCCAGGGAGGTAACACTCACCCTCTCACCAACACAGTAGGCCAGGGAGGCAACACTCACCCTCTCACCAACACAGTAGGCCAGGGAGTTAACACTCACCCTCTCACCAACACAGTAGGCCAGGGTGACCACACTCACCCTCTCACCATCACAGTAGGCCAGGGAGGCAACACTCACCCTCTCACCAACACAGTAGGCCAGGGAGACAACACAGTAGGCCAGGGTGACCACACTCACCCTCTCATCAACACAGTAGGCCAGGGAGGCAACACTCACCCTCTCACCAACACAGTAGGCCAGGGAGGCAACACTCACCCTCTCATCAACACAGTAGGCCAGGGAGGCAACACTCACCCTCTCCCCAACACAGTAGGCCAGGGAGACAACACTCACCCTCTCACCAACACAGTAGGCCAGGGTGACCACACTCACCCTCTCATCAACACAGTAGGCCAGGGAGACAACACTCACCCTCTCATCAACACAGTAGGCCAGGGAGGCAACACTCACCCTCTCATCAACACAGTAGGCCAGGGAGGCAACACTCACCCTCTCCCCAACACAGTAGGCCAGGGTGACAACACTCACCCTCTCACCAACACAGTAGGCCAGGGAGGCAACACTCACCCTCCCACCAACACAGTAGACCAGGGTGACAACACTCACCCTCTCACCAACACAGTAGGCCAGGGAGACAACACTCACCCCTCTCACCAACACAGTAGGCCAGGGAGGCAACACTCACCCTCTCCCCATCACAGTAGGCCAGGGAGGCAACACTCACCCTCTCCCCAACACAGTAGGCCAGGGAGGCAACACTCACCCTCTCACCAACACAGTAGGCCAGGGAGGCAACACTCACCCTCTCCCCAACACAGTAGGCCAGGGAGGCAACACTCACCCTCTCATCAACACAGTTGGCCAGGGAGGCAACACTCACCCTCTAACCAACACAGTAGGCCAGGGAGGCAACACTCTCCATCTCACCAACACAGTAGGCCAGGGAGGCAACACTCACCCTCTCACCAACACAGTAGGCCAGGGAGGCAACACTCACCCTCTCATCAACACAGTAGGCCAGGGAGACAACACTCACCCTCTCATCAACACAGTAGGCCAGGGAGGCAACACTCACCCTCTCACCAACACAGTAGGCCAGGGAGGCAACACTCACCCTCTCATCAACACAGTAGGCCAGGGTGACCACACTCACCCTCTCACCAACACAGTAGGCCAGGGAGACAACACAGTAGGCCAGGGTGACCACACTCACCCTCTCACCAACACAGTAGACCAGGGAGGCAACACTCACCCTCTCACCAACACAGTAGGCCAGGGTGACAACACTCACCCTCTCTCCAACACAGTAGGCCAGGGAGACAACACTCACCCTCTCACCAACACAGTAGGCCAGGGTGACCACACTCACCCTCTCACCAACACAGTATGCCAGGGTGACCACACTCACCCTCTCACCAACACAGTAGGCCAGGGTGACCACACTCACCCTCTCACCAACACAGTAGGCTAGGGTGACAACACTCACCCTCTCACCAACACAGTAGGCCAGGGTGACCACACTCACCCTCTCACCAACACAGTAGGCTCACACAGTTAATATACCTACTATATACATGCCTCACCTATGACAGAAAAAAACACGTTTTTTGAAAAACAGGGCCATCTGTTGGACGTAAGACCAACACATGCTGAGATCTCCGAAAGATCTTCACCTATTGCTTTGAAATTTTGACACAGCTTTCCATTCAAATACATGCAGGTTTTTATATACCTACAATATAGATGACACACCTGTGACAAGTAAAAACATGCCGTTTTTGAAAAACAGCGTTATCTGTTGTTCATAATAGCAACACATGCTATACTAAACATGTTACGATTCCATTTCAATGTTACCGATTGCATTGACAAATTGAATTTTCATAGATTTCGATTTATTTTCATTATGATTTAAATATTTTGTGTAGCATTGCGTTGGAATTGAGCTGTGTTGTTTACCATACCTTTCAATTCGTAAGTATAAGTATTGATGCCACACCTGTGACAGGTTAAACACAGAAATCACAATAGTGTGATGCATCAATTTACAAATCCACTAGGACCGTGACTAAGATTCGTACCTACGTTAGAGATCTTTCCCAGACGCTGACTTAATCGATTGAGCTACGACATGGTCAAAAGAATTGAAACCAGAAGTTCTACTGGACTTACTTGGATCCTGCAGCCTCTCCAAGACACAAACCCAAGTAAGTCCAGTAGAACTTCTGGTTTCAACTCCTTTGACCATGTCGTAGCTCAGTCGATTAAGGCAGCATCTGGGATGATCTAGGATGTAGGTGCATATCCTCGTCATGGCCCTTGTGGATTTGTTCTGTGACAGGTAAAAACATTTTTTTTAAGAAACAGCACCATCTGTTGCATGTAAGAGAAACTCACTCTGTACTAAGTATGTTACGATTGCACTTCAATGTCTCCGATTACATTGACAAATTAAATTTTCATATAATTTGATTTGTTTTCATTTTCATTTAATTATTTTGTGTGACATTGACTTCTTTACCGATTGCTTTTTAACTTTGACACAATGTTGCATTCAAATAGGCGCATGTTTTTATATATCTACTATATACATGCCTCACCTGTGACAGGAAAAAACATTCTATTTTGAAAAACAGCTCCATCTGTTGGACGTAAGAGCAATACACACTGTAATCTCCAAAAGTTCTTCGCCGATTGCTTTGATAATTTGACACAACGTTCCATTCGAATATGTGTGTGTTTTTATATTTACCATACTGTTCATATTGTGAGAATAGTTTTTGTATTTTTTCACTGTTTTTCATTTCGTTTTTTAACTGTTCTACTTATTTTTCAGTGATGCCTGAAAACTTAATAAGATCATCAGATGTTCCCATTTTTCTGACGGGAACATCAAATCATTTGAGAACGCATCGGACGAGGTAGTGACGAATGGTGGGGAAGGACGAGGGGATATGAATTTGGAATGGTGGGGAGGACGAGAGGACTAGAGAGGGGAATGGTGGGGAGAACGATGGGATTGGTGTTTGGGGTAATGGTGGGAAGGACATGGCGATAGGGGAATGGAAGATGTTTGGGACGAAGGAATGGAGGGTGGAGAGTTGC